>NW_017732244.1:93866-143757 GCF_001890085.2 Hipposideros armiger | reverse complement strand
CAGAAGCCGCAGTGAGCAGCCGTCCAGAAGCCGGCGACTGATCTGCCTCGCCTGGGAAGAGCACAATGATGGTGCCAACTTGGGCCAGTGAAACAATGCCCTCCACAACTAGACTGAAGAACAAAACGCCAGCAACTTGTCTGTTCCCCTTCCCCAGCACTGTTCCCATCTCCCCAATTCTCCAATAAAAAAAATCTTAAAAAAAAAAAAGGCACCAGAGCCTGCTGAGGTGAATCCCACTCAGTGGGGTAAGCCCCCTGCACAGCAGCCTGTAAGCTGTGGACATGGTCAAACAAGACAACCAATCAGCCAGAGGGTCAATCCCACCCACTGAAATAACAATAACAATCAAGGCTCAACTATAACAGGAGGGCACACGCAACCCACACAAGGGACACTCCTAGAGCACCCAGAGCAGATGACCAGGGAGACTGTACAAGGGCCCCAAAGGGCACCTACCATATAAGGCAGCGGTTCTCAACCTTCCTAATGCCACGACCCCTTAATACAGTTCTTTATTTTGTGGTGACTCCCAACCATAAAATTATTTTTGTAGCTACTCTATAACTGTAACTTTGCTACTGTTATGAATCATAATGTAAATATCTTTTTGTTTTCCGATGGTCTTAGGCAACCCCTGTGAAAGGGTCGTTTGACCCCCAAAGGGGTCTCAACTCACAGGTTGAGAACCGCTGATATAAGGCCACCCAGCCAAGACTGAGAGATATAGCAGATCTACCTAATACATAGAAACAAACAGAGAAGTAGCCTGTTGAGGAAACAAAGAAATACACCTCAAATGAAAAACCAGGAGAAAACTTCAGAAACAGAATTAAACAAAATGGAGGCAAGCAACCTACCAGACACAGAATTCAAAACAATGGCTATAAGAATGCTCAAGGAACTTAGTAATAAGTTTAACATAGAGATAGCAAGCATAAAAAAGGACACACAAACCATAAAAAAGAACCAGTCAGAAGTAAAGACTACAATAAATGAAATGAAGAATGCACTAGAAGGAATCACTAGCAGAATAGGTGAAGCAGAGGATCGAATCAGTGGTTTAGGAGACAAGGTAGCAGAAAACAGCCATCAGAACAGCAAAAAGAAAAAATAATTTTTTTTAAAAATGAGGGTAGTTTAAGAGACTTCTGGGACAACATCAAGCGTAACAACATTCACATCATAAGGGTACCAGAAGGAGAAGAGAGAAAGCAAGGAATTGAGAACCTATTTGAAGAAATAATTACTGAAAACTGTCCTAATCTGGTGAAAGAAATAGACGTACAAGTCCAGGAAGCACAGAGAGTCCTAAACAAGATGAACACAAACAGGCCCACACCAAGACACATTATAATTAGAATGGCAAAGGATGAAGACAAAGAGCTCCATGCAAGTCTGTGGAACGTGCACCGTGGAAAGTGGACAACGTGCCCTTTATCCCTCTGTCCTTCTCTCTTTCTCGCCAAGCCATGACACCAGCAACCGAGGAGAGTGGGTGCGTGCTGCGAGTTCCTGGCAGGGTCGACACCAACTGTGCATCTCCCTGTACCCGGGTTGTCTGTGCTCTGGCACCCTTGGTGTCTGCCAACCACCTCATCTCAGCCCAACCATCCCTGACTCCTCAAGTTTCCACTCCTGCGTATCCTTTGAGGAGAGGTGGTGGGGAATCCCGAGCCATAGTGGACAAAGTTGCTGTTTCTGGAACTGGTGACATTTGAGGATGTAGACTTGGGCTTCAGGCACGATGAGTGGAAGTGCCTGGGCCACCCTGGGAAGGCTCTCTACATGGATGTGATGCCACAGAATTGTGGAAAGGTCACTGCACTGAGTAAGGACTTGCCTGTGACCCACAGTCGGTCCGACTGGAAGGCCTAGCTGCACTTTCTTCCTCACTGGATATTCTTCCGCAGTCCCCCCTCCCCCACACACCCCATGTGTTCTGGAACATGTCAGAAACTGGGGTGCTTCCAGAATGTGTCCAGATAGACCTCTGAGCTCGTTTCTTATTTTTTGTTTGTTTCTTTTTGTCAGTATTTTCTTATTTTTTTTATATATATTACTTATTTTTGTGTCAGACAAAAAGCCTTGAAATTTGCCTGTGTCCCTTTTTGGGCTGAGAAGCCCTCTTTGGGTGTGAATGCTGCTGGGTGGAGCTGAGCTGTGAAGTTCCTGACCCCCCTATGTTGACAAGGAGAGCCTTGAGGTGCTGCTGGGCCATGAGGCAAGATATTTCTACCCTTAGACTCATGTCTCCTGATTCCTGCCTGTTAAAAGTGGGCAGTTTTCTTCTTTTTAGCTGAGCCCTCCTGTCACCTGTTAGCAGCTCAGGGGCTGCTCAGCTCGGGCCAGGAATCGAATCGCTGTTGCTCAGAGTTCAAACTCTTGAGCGAGCTCTTAACCAACTGAGCCACTTGGCCGGCCTAGAAGTGGGCAGTCTTCTAAGCACTCTCAATTATTGCCTTTTTCATAGGGTAGTTCTCTGTCAGCATTCCCTGCAGCAGGATCCCAGGTCTGGGACTGACTGGTAGGTTTCTAGGGTGACTGTTCACTGCTGCTGTGTTTCAGATCATCCCAGACAAAAAAGCACTTGCCCACCAGCACCACCCTGCTTTCCAGGCCTCAAAGTATTATCTGGCTCCAGAGAAAGCATATTTTCCAACTTCCCAAATACATGAAATGAGTCTTCAGCTAGGTTTGTCACTGTAATCCTGTAACAGGATGACTTAATTAGGTTAAATTTGGGGGGCACATTAAGGTGGAAGACTCCCACCTGGAGTTTGCCAGTCCCTCTTCCTTGGTAGTTAGAAAAGGAGTCCTTCCCTCCCTCTCTCCCAAGTGTTGGAGAAAGTATGTAAGCAGGGGATGGAGTTGAACTCCACCCTTGTTATGAAAGTGGTAGAAAAGAAGTTCCCAGGATAGTATCTAAAAAGGAAAACCAGAAATACAGACCAGACTTTAACTCCCTACTGTCTGTATTCCTGTAGTGATCACCAGAAAATCCTTTATCTGAGCTTTTCTTAGGTTAGAGTGGACAGTAAGAAAGTGGAAAGCTGTGAAGTCATGGGAAGAATGGAAAGAAGGAAGCAAATGACTATCTAGAGTGAGTGGGAAGAAGCCAAGGGCAGAACAAAGGTTGCCTGGGGTGGTGAGATTAGGGGGCACCCCAGCAGACAGTTATTCTGATACCCAGATTCCTTAATATGTGACTCTTTTCTTTGCCCACAAATAGGATTTTCAGTTTATAAACCTGAGGTGATAAGCCATTTGGAAAGAGGGAGGCCTTGTGTATCTTGGCTGGACAAAACCATAGCCAGATGGGTGAGTGCAGGAAGACCTTTGAGGCCCCTGTCCTGGTCTGCCTTCAACTTGTACTGATTATAGTAAGTAATACTAAAGGCTTGTGAGTTCTACTGTTAAGGATATAGGCTCATTCTAATTACTTATTTCCTCCTGGTTGATTTTGCTATTACCAACGATTACCCAACCTTTCTCTCAGGGTTACTATGAAGGAAGACTTAAGATGGGTTTCTTTCCACCTTCTTCAGTTGCCAGTGGACTTAGGATTTCTAAGTGAGCACAGTGTAGCATTCACAGTTCTTAGGTGCTCTATTTAGAAATTGTGTCTTCATTTTCCTTTGGAAATGGAAGCAGAGTCAAGAATGGGACTTCGGATCTGGAACTCCCAAATTCTCAGAACCTTCATGTTCAAATAAGCACCACTCTGAATCCAGTGGCCCCAATTCTGACGTTGGACTGAGAAAAGATGTCTGGGTGTTGGTGATGGGACCCTAGTCCTCCTTCCTCTCCGATGCGCTCTTAGTGAATTCATAGACGCTTCTCATCCAGGGCAATGGGAAGAAGACCAGAAAGTTATCTCTATAGGAAAAGCTATTTTGCCCCTTGAAGATGAAGACCTTCCCTGGCTGAATGGAGGACCAAGAGCCCATGCCTGTTCTACACTCTCCTGGTTCCTGTGGTTCCTGAGGGATTGGGCCGTGGCCCTCATGCAGGATTGGTGCACTCTCTATGACCCAGACAGCTTGGGTCAGTCCTCTCCACAGGTTTGCTAAAGGCGAAAGAATGACTTCAATCACCAGATATTTAAACAGTTGGATCTCTCTTGCTAGTAAAGTTAAACATTAGACTGTAAAATTATCTTTTAAAACTGAATCCAATAAAGTCATTGTTTTTATTAAAAAAAGAAAAGACAAAAGGATAATCCTAAAAGCAGCAAGAGAAAGGCAACTAGTAACTTATAAGGTAGCCCCCATAAGATTGTCAGCTGATTAATCAACAGAAACTTTGCAGGCCAAAATGGATTGGCACAAAACACGCAACATGATAAAAAGCAAGGAAATGCAACCAAGATTACACTACCCAGCAAAGCTATCATTTAGAAATGAAGGACAGATAAAGTGATTCCCAGACAAGAAAGAGCTAAAGGAGTTCATCACCACCAAACCAGTATTACAAGGAATGTTAGAGGGACTTTTTTAAATGGAAAAAAAAAATCAAAATTATGAACAATAAAATGGCAACAGCTACATATCTATCGATAATCACTTCCAATGTAAATAGATTAAATACTCCACTCAAAAGACATAGGATGGCTGAATGGATAAGAAAACAAAAACCCTTACTTATGCTGCCTACAAGAGAATCATTTCAGATTTAAAGACACAGGGTGTAAAGGGATGGAAAAAGATATTTCACAAAAAATGGAAAAAAAAAAAAAAAGCTGGAGTAGCAATACTTATACCAGACAAAATAGACTTAAAAATAAAGGCCATAAAAAAAGACAAAGAAGGGTCCACTAATTCCACTTTATGGTGTTTTTCTGAAGAAACCTAAATGCTACTTCGAGGAAATGTGTGCATCCATATGTTCATTGAAGCCTTGTTTACAATGGCCAAGATATGGAGGCAGCCTGGGTGTTCATCAATGATTGAATGGATAGAGGCGGTGGTACATATATAAAATGGAATATTGCTCAGACATGGAAGGAAATGGGTTCTTGCCATCTGCAGTGGCATGGATGGACCTGGAGAGTGCTGTGTTGAGTGGAGTATAAGATAGAGAAAGACAGATGCAATGTGATTTCACTTATATGTGGAATCTGAATTAACAAACAAAACAGAAACAAACTCATAAATACAGAGAACATTTTGATGGTTGCCAGATGGGAGGGGGTTGGGGATGAGTGAAAAAAAGGAAGGGATTAAGAAGTACAAATGGGTTGTTACAAAGTAGTCATGGGGATGTAGGGTATAGCATAAGGAATATAGTCAATAATATTGTAATAACTATGTATGATGTGAGATAAGTACTAGATTTGTTGGGGTGACAGATGGGGTGGGGTTGGGGGCAGGGAGAAAAAGGTAAAGGGATTAAGAAGTACAAACTGGTAGTTACAAAATAGTCATGGGACATAAAGTAAAGCATAGGGAATATAGTCAATAATATGGTAATAATATAGTGCCAGGTGGGTACTAGACTAGTTAGGGGGATCATTTCTTAAATTATATAAATGTCTAACCATTATGCTGTAAACCTGAAATTAATGTAAAATAATATTGAATGTCAACTGTAATAGAAAAATTTAAAAACGTTGGAGGAAAGGTGAAGCTGTATAAGAGGTCCAAATTTTCAGGTATAAAACAAATAAGTCATGGGGATGTAATATACAGCATGAGGAATATAGTCAATGATATTGTGATAACATGGTACAGTGTCAGATGGTTGCTGGATTTATCACTTCCTTAGGTATATAAATATTGACTAACAATGGTATACACTTGAAACTAATATAATATTGTATGTTAGCTATATTTTAATAAAAGTACTTAAATAAATGAAGTACTGATACAGGATAGGGCATGGATGAATCTTGAAAACATTAGGCTAACTGAAAAAAGCTAGTTACAAAAGACCACTTATTCTATGATCCCATTGATATAAAAGTTAGGGAAATGTATAGAGACAGAATGTATTAGATTAGTGGTTACCTAGGGCTGGAGTGGGGGACTAGCAGGGTGCTAAAGAATACAGGATTTCTTACTGAGTTGATGAAAATGTTCTACAATTGATTGTGGTGATGGTTGCTCTGACTATATACTAAAGCCCATTGAATTATACACTTTAAATGGTGATCTGTCCGGTATAAGAATTACATCTCAATAAAGATTTTTTTTTTTTTTTTAGCTGATCCATCCTGCTACCTATAGGCAGCTTAGTGGCAGCTCAGCTCAGGCCGGGCATCGAACTGCTGTTGCTCAGAGCTCAAACTCTTGAGCGAGCTCTTAACCAACTGAGCCATTCAGCCGGCCCTAATAAAGATTTCTTTAATGCATCACCAAAATGACTGGAAGTAAACACATAGAAATGTTTAAAAAAAAAAAAGAAAGAAAAGAGAAGAAAGAAAATTGTAAGCTGTTGCTGTGCCCAGCATTGCTCCAGGTACCCGCCACCTGAGATGAAAAAAGCACAGTTCTGACTCATGGAGTCTGGTGAGCAATGAGACTGAGCTCTGTAATGGGTGTTGTCCTTGCTCCTCATGCTCCCCGTGCTGTAATTGTTTATTGTCCTGTCTTATTTACTGTGTAAGCTCCTGGAGAACAGAGACCCTGTCTTATTTTCCTATCACCTCATCCCTAAACAATAGCTGAATAGCTCCAGCACTTTGAGAGCAAGGCTTGTGTCTTATATTCCTTCTTCCTGGTTTCCCATACCAACAAGTGAAGTTCTTTATTTATATCGTGTTCCAAAAAGCACTATAATTTATCTACATTTATTATTTAAATGAAAATATCTGCATGTCTTGCCTCCACAAGGTGATGTGTATTTATGAAGCTAAGCCAATTATGTTGATTTTCTGTTACTGTTCCATTGGTAAACAAAGAAAAACAAAGAAATTAAAAAGGGTGCTAAGTAATTACCCTCTTAATAAATACTGTGTGCCAGCCACTTTTGGAGGTTCTAATTCATCGAATTTAGAATTGCCTGGATTCCTCAGAAATTTTCTGGAGGGACATGACCTTACATTGTGAATAAAGCCTCACTGGGGGCTAAGTTTTGCAGACATCTAAATTTAGGAAAACACCATTCTTTTAGTGGGGCTTAGGCTCACCCTCCATGTGATCCACGTCAAGGACAGAAAAGTGAGTGCCTATTGCATATACCTGGATTCTGGTGTGAAAAGCCACTATCTCCACCTGCAGCTTAGATCAGCTGAGACAAAATAACTGGAAATGAAAGCTATTTTATTGAACACTTATTGTTTTTCAAAAATAGAACTCTTAGAGTTCTTACAGCTACTGTTATTTTTCATTCAAGGTGCATTTCACAAATATTTATTAAGTACTTATGATGTGATCTCAATAAATATGTTATGTTCTTCAGTGTGGGGACCTAAGAGAAACAAAGGTGTAACATTTACTTGGCACTTTAAGTAATACATACTAATAACTGTATTACAAGGCACCATGAGATTTACGATCTTATTTAATCTTAAAATATTTAACAATAGGCATTGTTAACCATTATTTTCCTCTTTCATAGATAGATAAGGAAAATACAGTTTTAAAATATTAAGTAACTTGTACAAGGTAAAGGAACCAACTGGTAGAGCCAAAATAATTATCTCTGGTTCCCTAAATGTCTTGTCCCATGCTCTTGATCAGTATATATGAGACTGGACAATTAAGTTTGCGAACTCATCCTAGGAAAAGTGCTACATAACTCACTGATGAATATCACTATGGTCACCTTTGAAGTACTCCCCGTGGGAAGCTATGCACCGATGCCAGTGCCAAGTCCACCCTTCAAAGCAATTTTGGAACTCTTTTTCTGGAATGGCCATCAGAGCTGTTGTCGTATTACCCTGGATGTCCTGAATGTCATCAAAATGTCTTCCTTTCAATATTTCCTTTATCTTTGGGTAAAGAAAAAAGTCATTGGGGGCCAGATCAAGTGAGTAAGGAGGGTGTTCCAATACAGTTTTTTGTTTACTGGCTAAAAACTCCCTCACAGATAGTGCCATGTGAGCTGGTGCATTGTTGTGATGCAAGAACCATGAATTGTTGGTGAAAAGTTCAGGTCGTCTAACTTTTTCATGCAGCCTTTTCAGCCCTTCCAAATAGTAAACTTAGTTAACTGTTTTTCCAGTTGGTACAAATTCATAATGAATAATCTCTCTGATATCAAAAAAGGTTAGCAACATCCTTGCAACAAGTTTGCCAACGTTAATGGTCAGGCCTCATATACTACCTTCCAACCTACACCAGTTGGCAAGACACCACTCTCGGCTGCTAAATAGAGGTCACTCTTAGGTTCTTACCATGTAGACATTGACTATGGAAGAACCCTCTTTAGACAGTTCAGAACATGGCTATCTTTAAGGCCAGCAGGAGAAATCTCTCTACTTGGAATCCTCTTTCAAAGGGCTCATTTGAGTAGGTCAGGCCTATCCAAGATAATCTCCTTTTTGATTAACTCACAATAAACTGATTAAAGACCCTAATTACATATGCAAAAATCCCTTCCCTTTCCCATTTAATGTAATTTACCCTTGGGCATGAAAATCTATCAATTTCACAGGTCCCACCCACACTCAGGAGGAGGGATTTTATAGGATTTGTAGAGGACCTCTTAGAATTCTGAGTACCACGCCACCTTATTTCTAAATGCTTCTTCTAATAGGCTTGTTCTTCCATCTTCCTTACATTGATTCCTTCTATTCTGCTAATCTGACCATACCTTCTCTTGTTTTTCCAATTATCCCCCTGGCTTTTCTTTTCTACCTTCTTCACAAGTTTTGCTTTTTTTGTCCTCTATCCTAAGCTAGTTATTTTTCCCAAAAAGATCATTTTACATCATGCCGCAGACTGTTCAAACATGTTCACCACTGCCTGGAATCTGGACTGTCTTTCCCATGTGCTCTTCTTTCTCTAGTCAACTTTCATTCATCCTTCAGAAATCACATCGAGCATTGACTCTGCCTGGAAACTCTTCTTTTGATGCTCCCCCACCTTTCCCTCAGTCTAGTGGAGGTGTGTGGTCTCTGTTTTCCCATAGTATTTCGTGTACATTCTAAGCTAACACTTATCTTACTGGGGAGTAATCATTGATTTACACCTCTATCACTCTGGTTTGATCCTGTGAGATCATATAAAATTGCCGGAGACCAAGAACACCTTCTGGAGCTGTAAATGAGAGGCTGGTGCAAGGCACACTCTCTGGCTGTGTTTTTGCAAGGCTGACACAGCATCTCAGCATATGGAGGTGGTTTCGGTACACTGGTGATAAAACATCCTGGGTCCGATACATTGGTTGCAACATGGGTTGCAAACATCCTGCAGCTGATGCACGGAACATCCTCTGCCCAAGGCCATTTCCTCCCCTTCCCTGCCCCCGCATAAGCAAGGCTATATAAATAAACCACGGCTGCTAGACGGGGTCACTGTCCTCCCATCAGGAGACAGCTGTCCACCTAGCCCCCGCTTTCAACTATTTCTGTGTCTATCTTTCTTAATCATCCATCGCCCCCACTCCAGCCCATTCGGCTAGCCACGCTGGACGCAGCATAAAATATCTTACTTGGTATTTTAAAACCTTACCTTTTACATCAGTGGTTACTCAATAAATACTCTTTCCATGAATGATAGTATAATAATCATTTTACAGATGGAATAACTGAGGATAGTTAGGGTTAAATAAGCCGATGATTATCACATAGTCCCTAAGGGTCAGAAGAGGAAGCACTTCTCCAACAGGCTTCGGAAGCACCTAGCCATTCAGAGCTGGTCATTTGAGATCACTGATTGGCATGACTATTACCAAATTCAATTCCCAAATTGGAATAAATACCCACCATTTTACCTGGACCATAATAGGTGACCTACTTGACAAAAGTTTTTGAAGGAAATCTAGTATTGTTCAAACAAATAATTAGAATTGGGGAATCATAGATGGAGTTAAGCTTATGATGGTTTTGTATCTGTGTAGCTTGAGAAAGGTTTTCTCCTATAAAATGGAAATTGAACCTTGTTTTAGGATTCGGAATCCCAAAACAAGAACAGGTAGTAGAGAGTTAATTATGATCAAGGAGAAAAAAAAGTCCAGTCAACTAAAATAGGAAGTTCCCAATAGATTCCAGAACCCTCTGGAGGCAAATTAAGCAAATCTACTGAAGATGTAGAAAGAATTCCAATAATGAGTCTTAAGCTCCATCTAATGAATCATCTTACAGGTTATCCAAACCAGCACCCTAAAAGTAATGGACCATAAGTGAGGCAAGGAGACCATGTGAGTATTAGAAAGAAGACAGGATTTCAAGATAAGTTTCCAAACCTTCCTTCTCTTAAGTGACTATGTGGTTCACCCACACTCATTTTCTCACTTATTCATATATTTTTTGACAACACTTTATGGCAACTAATGTGCTATGTAGTGGGGAACATCACGGTGATCAAGGACTGACCCCTGTTCTCTAGGATTTACTCTCCTGTGTCGAAGACTCATTAGTCAATAAGAAATGATAGCACACTGGGAGGGCAATGAGAAGAAAATTAGAGTTTATTGAAAACATAGTTTTTGTGGGAGAGAGGGACAAAGAAGAGCATTTGAGAAAGAATGACCTCTACTCTGATACCCTGAGGAACCAGGTGATGGAGTATGAGGGAAGACAGCTTTCAAGGTAAAGAAGCAAGCATAAACAAAGACCCAGAGATCCCAGCATGCACCTGGAACAGCAAATAGTTCTGTGTGGCTGGAATGTGGAGTAATAGCAGGTAAAAGTGGGGCTGGCCTGAGATAAGGATGTAGAGATGAAACATAAGGACTGGTTTGGAAAGGAGTCTCGTGTGCTGGACAGTTTGGGTGATTGCTAAAAGCAAGGTTTGTAGCTGAGGTGGGGTAACACAATTAGATTTGTGATTTCAAATGATTCCTGTAGCCACAGTTTGGAGAATGAATTTTAGGGAGCAAGTGTAGAGCCCAGGATGTTAGCTAAAGCTAAGGCGCTGGTCACAGAATGGGTGTGGAGAACAATAAATAATTTGAAGTCATGTAGACAAATGATTAAATTGTGAATGGGAATATACTAACAATTTTCCTCATAAATTTGTTGTAAGACTTAAATAAGAAAATTGACTCAAAATTGCCATATGAATAACAATGTGTTGCTAGTTATTATTGTTAACAAGGTAGGAAATGGGAAAATTTTTTTCAAACAGCCCAAATAATAAAGGAAAGATAGTTCACCAACACCTTTGAAAAATTCATCTCTCTTTTTATTAGGAAAATTTTGATAACAGAAAAGAAACAAGATTCTCCAGGATGAATGAGGGTGGTCAGTATCCCAGCAAGCAACCACGTTCATCATTTACTAGCTGGTCAAGTCTGTGGTTTCCTCCTCTTCTGTTTTAACCTCAGGGCAAAATGGCAATTTTATTAATATTAATACACTTGCATAAAGTGCTAATTTACTCCATCATTTTCTTAATTAGCTCTATTGAATCATGAGACTCATCTGCATGAATAATGAATCCCTGTATGGCTTTCCCAAGTCTGTCTCATTTCTGCCATGGGAAGGACAGAAAAGAAGTACTCATCTGTAATTCTTTGATCATTTTGGAGAAAGATAAAGATAGTCTACTTTCTGAGAAGCTGGTGAAGTCATCAATAAGATCCATTAATTAAACCTGGACAGAAATTGGGATGGCTACTCTACCTTTCTTTTAGAATAAATACAATGAAGATTTTTCTTTAGGTTTTACCAGCACTGTCACTTCCTCTTCGAATATACTAATGAATATAAGCTTCTCTCGAGTTCTTACACAATTTTATTCTATCTGCTAGTGTCATGGGATAGAAGATTAAAGGGGATGAGGTGAGGTCAACAATAGTGGGTTTATCTGATCAAAGAATAAAATAAATTCATGCTTCTTTTATTCTCTGGCCTAATTATCTCAATTGTATGGAAAATGAGCTATTCTAAAACTGACAAAGTTAATGTCAAAAATATTTAAAGAACTCCTAACAATAAGTCAGTGAGAAAAGCATAGCAAATGAATAGAAAACTGCACAAAATAAATGAACAGGCATACCAGAGAGGAGGAAACACATACAAAGAGGTGTTCTACTAAATTAAGACTACAATTGCCTAGCATTTTACACAAAATCCATCAGCAAAAATTAAAATGTCTGATACTACTAATATGGAGAAACTGGAATTCTTCAGGATCTTTAGACATTGCTGGTAAGAGCATAAACTGATGCTTTGGTAAGCAGTTGGGCAATACCTTCTGTATGTAAACATTCCCAAACTCTGTGGCCCAGAAATTTCACTCTCAGTATATATATTTTTAGCAATCTTGTTTATAACAGGAAAAATAATCATAGATTCAATCTCAATACCCGTCAGCATAAAAATGGGCAAATCAACTGAGGTATATTCACAAATTGGAATAATATACAGCAGTCGAGCAGAGAAAGGACAGAAAAACACAAAAATATGGGTGATCTTACAAATACAAAAAGTAAAAAAAAAGCCCCCCAATTTACATATATCAGAATGCATGCCCTTTGTTATAAAGACGAAAAACAATAAAACAAAAAAGTAATTTTAAAGACTCTCATATATGTGATGAAATTGTATAAAAATGAAAGTGTGACATGAATATAGAACTCTGGATGATGGTTGCCTTGGGGTAGGAAGGAGGCAGGAAGAGAAACCAGTAGAGGGACCATGTGGTCAGGATGTAGGCTGTTGCCAAGTCTTAGTTTTTGTGTTTTTTGGAGCCATTTTGTATCTGTTTTCTTAAAATAGGATAAAATAAATTAAAATAAAATAAAATAGGTAAGTCACACAGAGAATACTGATGAAAGTGTATCCTGGACCAATGGTTATAAATAATCGGATTCTGTGCATCTGAGGTTAATTTAGAAAAGAAAACACTGTAATCATCAAATGTCTTTTACCTTTCTATAATTGGTTTTTAAAGAAAAATAAAATCCTTCTACTCTATCATTAATTTAGGTAGCTCCCTAACAAAAACATTCATTTTATCATCCTGTGATGATTTTCCTTACGTACTAAGGCCATAGCAAGAAAAGAAAGGCAGAGCAACAGTATGAAAGGATATATATGGATTAGAATGTTTGAGGTTAACTGAATTTTGAGATATGGGCAAAGGGCCCAGCACCCTTGTGTGGGAACACAGGAGCTGGTAAGATGAAAACAGTTCAGATGAATCTCCACGCCAGCTACACGGTCATAACAGTGATTATTTGCAGGCTGGGTAATTCCAGAAAGATGTTGTCTCGAGGGACAGAATCTCAGGCACAGCCTCCTGGGTCAGATGGTTTAAGGGGTGCTGAGTGCCTGCGTTTACGTTTAAGCCCTAACTCACTGCAAAGAAATGCTCTTATGGCATTTGTCTCAGGCATCTTCTCTCCCAACATTTCTGTCAGTGCAACTTGGTATAGAAGCCAGAGAATAATCACCTGTACTAACAACAACACACTTTACATTTGTACAGCACCTTCCTGTATGCTGTCCAATTAATTCTCATAACACCTTCAGTAGGAAGTGTAGGCGTTAGGTTTTCTTATTATCATAGGAAAAGAGCTGAGATCTGGAGAGAATTAATATTAGCCACTGAGAAATGAGAACTCTGGTCACTGCTCTGCCATGTCCTTTCTAAGATGCCATCCAAAATGGAAGGGGCTGGACAGAAACAGGGATTTCAGACTAATATTTATTGAATATAAATGTCAGTGCATTGCAAACTTTATCTCATTTAATATTTACAATACCCCTAGGAGGCAGGCACTGTCATTATCTCCCTTGTAAGGATAAGAAAATGGAAAATGCAGAGAACTCAAATTATCAGCTGTGTGACCTAGAGCAAGTAGCTCAAGCACTCTAAAGCTCCACATCCTTAACTAAATAGAGATTATAATAGTAACTAACCTCATGGAGTTATTGGGAGGATTAATGAAACGAGGTAGTTAATGTGTTTATAAAAATAGATTGCACAAAGCTTATAGATGGTGGAAGTAAGACTGAACCCATGAGTATGTGATTCTAAATCTTGCCTTTTCTATTAAATCCATGTTGCCCCATAGGGGAATCAAAACAGATAATGCAGACATTAGACTTGACAAGCTAAGCAAAGCACAACCACACACCAATTCTGAGACCCTCCACCCAAAAGAGTGCCATGAGAAAAGACCCCACATTGATTCTCACCAGATGCCCTTGTTCACACCTGCCAGAGCTCCACATCAACACATCACTCCATTCCTTGGCTATTATTAGAAGCACAGACTAGAAAATCTTTAGACTGGCAAGAGACCAAGACATCAATTTTTATCCTGTATCTGCTTTAAAGAGTAGGAGTGAAGTTAGATTATCAGTGACATTTTCTCAGTGAAAAGATTGCCTGGATCGTATTTGTATTCATTTTCATAAATGCAATATACAAGCCACTAATAGAACAAAATCTACTAATTAAATTTCATTCAATAATGCATTTTTCACCTTAGCTTAGCAGTGTCCTTGTATGTTTCTGCCAGTATAGTGCTAATAATGTCTTATTTAGCTTATAAATGGTGCTTAACATTAAATCCGAAATATTAACAAGCATCAGTGAGCCCAAAGTGACAGCATAGTAAATACTTTGAAAGGGCTCTACACTGTAGCCCTAGTTTTGCTTAATTTAATTTATTTATTAAAAATTAAGCATATGTATTTGGAAGGATGCTAGCTAGCTCGGCTGCCATGGCAGCCCAATCTTTCGATATATGCCTAAAATAGGAGATACAGAAACAGCAGCAAACCTCAGGCTCATGCCTCTGAAGGAAAGGCTGTTACAATCTCTTCATATCTTGGGGTGGAAAACTGTTTACTGTCTACCCCAAGGTAGAATTTTGATGTCTGTTTTCATTGTAGTTTACCTTGAGAATTAAGATCTGTAGGTTAAGTAAATTATTTGGAAAACATGTATACATTGCATATTCATATTTGCAAAAGGATTATAATATTTATATTGGCAATACTATGTGGCAATACTGTACTATAGGGCTTCAGTGTTACAGCATGCCTGTGGGAGTTTGGGGAGAACCTGGCATATATTAATCAAGGGAAAACACATTTTGAACTAACAGTGTGACATTTGATCTCATAAAACCCTTAAAGGGTAGGTGGGGGTTAATATTATCATAATTATTCCATTGTATTGACAAGGAAGCCAAGGCTCTGGGAGGCTATGCTATCTTCCCAAGTCGACAAAACAAGGTATTGAAGAGCTATGATTAAACTCAGATGAACCTCAAAGGCTTGTTTTGAAATCTCTTCCAAACCTAGTATTTTGAGAGGCTAGCAATCTGCTTCTATGTCCCTTTCTCCAGTCATCTATACATCGTTCAGAGAAGAAAAGAACTTCTACGGCAAGAACGGTGGGATGAGTGTGTTTGAAGTGAGGGGGAGGATTTTGAGGGGGATTATTGGCAATGTGTCTTTTACTGCAATAATTTTTTTTTATTTAGACATTCACCATATTGTTTGATCACACCTCATATTACTATTGGAATAATGCCTCTGTTTCCATTTGTATTTATTGGCCAAATTTTATTAATCCACTGACTTATTCACTTATTTCTTCCAGAGGCGTATTTACCAAACACCTATTTATGTTCATCAGTATTGTAAGCATTACAGATACAGTACAGAACCAAGATAATAGATCCCTGTGTTCATGGGGTTTATGTTCTGGTGGAGGAGGCAACAGTAAGCAAAATAAATTAGTATATTATATGATATATTAGGAAGTACTAATTGAGGGGGAATAATGAGTAGGGAAAGGGCATAAGGAGTGCTGGAGGAAGATGAAAGGAAAACATGACAAATTTAAAACTTGATAATTTTCCCTTTGGGATTCCTTCAGAGGATTGGTGTCTACAACGACCCCCCCACCCCCAGTACACTCATATCATTGACACATAGATGCCTAAAGCTCGAACTTTCCTATTTCCTTTTAGGAGACAGAAGGATATTGGGATTTCTGTTTGTTCTCTAATTGGCTAGACTAGAGCAATGTTGACATCCAGTGGTGAATTAGATTAATCACAGGTGCCCACACTCTTGTTTTTTAATGTCCCTGTATGCTGTGTACTGGTTACTGCTTTTTAACCACAGTTCAGTGGGGGCTCCTCTGCAGACCCACACAGTCACAGGCTCCAGGTTCTCATCACCTCCTACACCGTTAGGGCACTGGGTTGCCTTGATTTCAACAGCATGTATGTTACCATATGTATATGTATGTATGCATCTATCCACCTGATGTTTGGATATCCAAGTGTTTACTAGGCATCCATGTGTTTACTAGGCATCTATGTAAATCTGTGTATATATGTATTTCCTATGTTACTTACACATGCGTCTGATGGCACGTTGTTCTTCCTTGCATGGTACCCTTTCAGTCCTCAGGAACATGTTATTAGGAACATGGGGAGATAAGGACCCTGAATCCTGACTTTGTCCTTTTCCATCTGGCTGTTATCACTGTCTGTTTCCAATGCAGTAGAAATCAGTATGGCTGCTTTGAGTTTACTTCCTTCTTGGTCGGCTAGCACAGCTTAAATAATCAGCAGGAGTGTGGTGCCCTTCATGAAGATGCCAATCAGGAAGATGCCCTTTCATTTTCTTCATTCACTCTGGGGAGCATGCACCCTGTCCCAACTCCATACTTAGAAAGGGCAGAACACACCACACAGAGCCCTTGCCTCTAAGAAACAGGAGTTTAGAAACTCAGTAGACTAGGCAGAAAAAGATTCTGGAATCAGACCTTATGTCCATCTATGCATATACCTTTAAATTTAGCACCTATCAATATTACATGCCACTACTTATTAATTCATAAAGTGTATGTATTCAGATAACTTTTATTCAATATTGACAAGCCACAGACAATCTTCCCACCGAAATCTGAAGCCGAGGTCACTCCACAAAGCTACATTTTGAAATCCTTTTTACCTCTGGGTAAGGGAAACAGACAGGAAAAAAGAGGCCCTCTAACGAGTTTAACACGCTCCACAATTAAATATTGATTGGAAATTCTCCCTGAGTATTTTTCCCTCCATCTCTGTGCCTCCACAGGGAGATGTCTGGTTGTGATTCCTAAGCTGTCCCCATCCAGTGATTACGTTCATTAGGACACCAGCCTTGTGGTTAAAGCACTTTCCTTACTGCTGCACGTTTAATTAGACAACTCTTCCCCAGAAATTATTTATAGCCAGGCTCCAGAGCTATTGTTAGTCCGAATGTAAATAAGATTCAGCGCGGGAGTCCCAGCGCGCTGCAGTGGCTGGCGCGTTCCTGCCATTAAGCCTGCGTCGGCGCACGCGCTCGGGACCACGGCCAGGGCTTGATAGCCAGAACTCAGGCTATTAAAAAGCCCAGGCGCGATTTTCTAATTAAGCTTTTGGTACAGAACTACACAAAAGACAAAATCTACCAGGTCAGCGTGAGTACAAGGAGGAAGAGCAAAGCAGAGAAGAGGGATGGGCTAGGGGAGAAGAAAGGGGCAGCAGAGCACCGCCCAGGAGAAGGGGCGGGGAGGAGAAGGACTGGGGTGGGGAGGGAGGGAAGGAGTGGGAGGGGAGGAATGGGAGGGATGAGTGGGAGGGGGCCCGCACACGGGCGAGAGGGCGGGGTCGCGGCAGTGGGCAGGGACAGGGTCTTTGGCGGACGACGAGGTGGAGCAGTGCAAGGTACTCCCAAATTTGGTAAAAGGCCAGGTCAGGGAGGGATTTTCAGGTCTCAACGCGGGTTTGCAATCCTTGATGGCCCAAAGGGATAAAGGGGGACCTAATTTCAAGTTTTGCACTTGGTGCTGGAATGATACCAGCTGAACGGAACATAGTCCCTGCGTTCAAGTTACATTACTATAAAGGATACAGACGTGATCAAACTAATACAAACACTAAGAAAAAAACTAAAGAAAAAACTATAACATCAACAGCCACTATTTATTGAGTACATAATAGATACAAGCACTTAACAAGATAGTATGAACGACCCTCCGAGTTGAATGCTGTTATTATAATACCTGTCTTTTTTTCAGATGAGAAAACTGAGTTTAAAAAAAAAATGACTCTTTATTGGCCACAAGGTTAGTAAATAGCTCACTATGGAACCTAAGCCCCTACGTAACCATCACTATATTGTCTACTTGTGCACTGGAATAAGTGCATCATAACCAGAGGTGTAAATTGCAACTGAGTTAGCATAAAAGAGATAGCATTCTCTATTATGGAGGGAAACGGTGGTCAGAGCTTTGCCAAGGGGACTAGGATGTGAAGGGTGAATAGAAGTTTACTAGGCAGCCAGTAGGTAGGGTGAGGGAGGGCATTACCATTAGATTCTATGACAACCTAAATGAGCTGTGACCATGTCTTTTATAAAGAGAGCTTGGATCTAGGGACTAAGGATCTTACTAAATAGTAGTAGTAGTAGTAGTAGTAGAAGTAGTAGTAGTAGCAGTAGTAATAGAATACAGGAAGTTGGAATTCAAAATGCTAAAGAAGCTAAAAACTTTATTTATTTATTTATTTATTTATTTATTTGTTTATTTATTTATTTATTTATTAATGTTGGCTATATGGTTAAGCAAGGGGGTAGGTGACCAAAGGGGAGGAGACTGAGGAACAGAATTTGATCTCCAACCAACACCCCGAATTTACCTTCACTATATACATTCACTCTGGATGAGGATTCTATATAGAATGGTACATTAGACCTTAGTACGTATTTAGCAGAGGTTCATCCTCATCATAGATTCAGTTATTAAGCTTGTTGTACACTTGGAAAAATAAAGGTGCAGAGAAAATGCCTTGCTTCAGACCTCCTTACTCCAATTGCTCATCCAGTGGCCGGGTCCCAGCACACAGGATACGAAGGCAAATATACCAGAGGGGTGCGGGGTAAGGATCAAACCTCGGCGCACAACTTTCAGTGTATTTTTCTTTCCATTAACTACGAAACAGATAGCCTGGCCAGAAAAGCCTGTCTAGGTAGTACTTTTTGTCCATCTAGCACAGACTGTATCATGAAGAGTCATCCTTCAGTTCCTGCCTCTGAGGCCAGTCAAAACCATCACACTTCCAGTAGGGATGTCTATTATTTTAAACATATAATTGATTCTAATTCATCACTTATCTCTGGGTGACAGATTTTTATATAGTTTATTATCTCTGCAGCAGCATGGGGCCCTGAGGGTCTACCTCCTATTGTTCTGCATTTCCTGGTGGAGGTCTCAGCCAGGGCTGCTCCTGTTATCTGTCTGATTAAGTTAGGGAATCTGGCATCTCAGGGTCCCCAGGTAACTGTCAGCATTGCACAGCCTCCGATTTCAGGATTAAAGGAGCATTTTGCCCCTCTCTTCCTTGACCTGTCTGTCACAGTCAGTTTTCTTGTTTGCTGATTAATTTGGGACTCTGGGTCCCCAGGACCTGGGAGATAGCTATCACTGCTATACCCTCACCCTCACACATATCTGCACATGAGTGCTCTCAAGGCCCTGGGAAGGGAACAGAGACATAAGATTAGATGGGACAGGCTTCTGAGATCACTGCTTTCTGGTCTTCTTGTGACTGCTATCAGCCCAAGCCACCAAATATCCCATTCGGTCTACTGTTCCCATGCAAACTTATTTGCTCTGTCTTGGTGAATCAAATGCATTTCCCTCTAAGAACAGTAGTGAGCTGCTGTCCTGTCATCGCTCCTCCTGGGAATGCTGTTTTTTCACCTGGCTCTGCTTTGCATAAACCAGATTTGACTGGGGACTCCATGCTGTGTTTTTGGACATGGCGTCCACACTGCACTGCTCCAGACTTTGGCTCCTCAGACAGCAGAGAGCTGAACAGGACATTTGGATAGCAGTAGGAGGAGGTGGCCCCTGATTATCATTCCACCTTAGGATCTCAAGAGAAGGGCCCTGGCTGGGGCCAGCCTACAGGGCCACATCAGGCTTCACCTTGTTTTGTTCACTTCCAAGAACCTGTGTGGTTCCCACGTATTTCAATTTGATCCTCACAGAGTTAGCTGTTTCTCTCACTATTGAAATCTTCATCTATAGTATAGATTCTATACCAGCCACATCTTAGAGCTGATACTTTTTTCCAGCGTGACCCTGACACACATTTTGTGTCTTCAGATTCACAAAAGCCAATTGTTCTCTCTGTGGCCTCTTTGGAACCTAGCTGGTTTTAGCCCCATTAGAGGTTCATGTCCTAGTCACATTAGGATCAAGAACTTGCCTGACTCCTCGAAAGCCCCTTCCTCCTGCTTTTCTGTCAGAGTCCACACAGTGGGGTTTGGGCATACGTCCACTCTCTGATTTAAATGCCCTGTGGTCACCTGCCCATTCTTCAGGACCCAGATATAAAATACCCTTTCTCCTTGGTGATCCTCCCTGAGAGCCCCTAAGAAGCACAACTTTGCTTGGTCACAGTCCTTTCTTGATGCACGTGTCACATCCTTGTGCAATAATCTGTTTATGTGTCTTTACCAGTTGAGTGTGACTTTGTAGTGTTTACTGAACTTAGCCGAGTGATTTGAGGGCATTCACCCAATGGCTTTGTTAGACAGGGGTTGGCCATTTTCTCCATCTCATCGCTGGGATGGAGCCTATGTTTTCTTGTTAGTATGGCTGTGGCAGGCCTATTCACAGCCACCTCCACCCCCTTTTCTATCTACTTCAAAGGCTCATTCACTTTAGTATCTGCAGGATCTCTCAGTTTTTGTCAATTTCCATAGGTATAATAACCAAGAGGGTGAAACAACAGTTCCCCAAACAATTAACATTATGGTTAGGCATGAATAAAACATTTTCTGGAGAGAACTTCAAATCTCAAATGTGCATGCAAGTTTCATATACACAAAAGACCTCTCGAGTCATCCAGCCAATCCTTCTCTGGACTAAAGGTCAGATAATAAGAAACTTATCCCAAGTCAGCTCGTTGCCAGTTAAAAGCAGAAAAAGTCCATCGTCCCTTAAAACATAGTTGAGATAGTTCCTTGCTTTTAGCAGCCCTGCCTTAGCCCAGCAACAGCTCGTCTCAGCTCATCGTGGGGATGAGTTTTGCCTCTGGAGAAGGAATTAGTGCCTCTAAACCTACTATCATTTCTCTTCCCAATCACACCTCCCCAGGTGAGGAGTCCCCCTCTCATCCCAGGCCTCCTCACCAGCAATGACACTGCTGTTTTCTACAGCAAGTGTAAAGCATACAAAGACTCAGTTTAGGGACAGTTAATTTCCAATTCTTTCCAGATGGGTTGGAATAATATCCCCAGGTGGTAAATACATTATTAAGAAGGCAGTTTGGTGTGAAATTGGCTATTAAAATATAGATAAAGTTTAATATATTGAGCTCCTTGTCACAAAAATCACTTTAGAGGGAGCTTATTATTTGTTTGATATTAAAAGAGTCACAGCTCCGCTCCAAGTGACAAATGGAGGGGGGGGGTGGAAATGCCACTGGTAATGAACAAAAGCTTTTTAACATTTAAATTTAGGTTTTTCTTGTAGCTCTGCATGCTGCCATGAACATGCCCATGTGGTACAGCCAGAGGCGGGAGTCTGAAATGTCAGGAGCAAGCCAAGGAGGCTGCCAACCTGGCTTTGAACAGCTTGAGTCTCCCCAAAAGAAAGAGCTACCAGATAGCAAAAATGGAGTTTTAGGGTGGTTCACTTGGCAACACAGTGGGAAGGAGATAGGGGTCTATCTCAGGGCAGAAAGTCTAAGCCCCTACTTCCTTCTCTCAAGGTATCCCATCCTTCTACAACAGAACATCTTAAATGCAACCGATTTCTGGAATCCTGTCTGGACTCAGCCCACGAGACTTGCGTAGCCGTCTTCCCTGTATAGATACTTCACTAAGCCACATCAATAAAAACTAAAGTTGACAGAAGAGAAAGGTGTGTTTGAACTTCAGAATATAAACCTGAAGTTATATAGTTGCTATAAAATACCCATGACCAAGCCAAGTGCTTAATAGATGGTAACCCATGTTTAACAGTGTCAACTCTCAATCTCTCTGCTGGAAGTGGGGGGAAGGGTGTCCTTAATCTACAATTACAACTGGCTTTATCATTCCTCATACTAGCAAAGTCCTCCAGGAAACATGCAAAACTCCAGAATGGAGGAGCAGAAGTGATAATGGATACATAAAAACCACAAATCCCATTTTATTCAAAGAAAAACCATGGCCCACAATTAAAAAAAAAATAGTGTGTGGGAAAAGAAGATGAAATGGTTAGACAACGGTCTTTATAAAGAAAAAAAAAACTAATGACTAGACTCAACTGAGTGGAAGTCCTTATTTAAATATTTAGCACACCCATGTCTACATGCTCAGAAACACACACACACAAAACCTCCTGAGATAGCATGTTTCCTTTTCTTCCTAAGAGTTGACCTTTATTTTATATCCCTGGATTTTAGGCTGAATTGATAGAAGGGAGTCTCAACAGAAGGGAAAGAAGAGGGATGTGTTTTTCACCTAGATTTGTGTTGCATGGATTAATCATTAGTCTTCCGCTAACACACTGGTTATCAGTTGTAATGGAACAGTAAGTAGCAGCAGTCCACACCGAACTTTCCCTGCTGGCCAAAACCCAGCCAATAGCTGACTGCATCATCACTACCTGCTTGGGGGGTGGAAGAGTGATCTAGTCACAGACTTATTTGATGAATGAATAATACATGGTTGGGGCCACATTGAGTATCAGCCTTCCAGGTATACTTATTTCAATGAAACAGCTCAAATTAGAGATACTGGGGCGGGGGTGGGAGGGGGATGGGGGAGGCACTGGGATCAGATCCTGGAGCTCTGTAGATTGCTGCAGCATCAGAGCACTTAAGGATTGACCTCAGTCTCAGCTTAACTCCAGGAGGACTCCTGTGCAGCTGTGACACGAGAGATGAGCTCTAAGCGACCCTCAAAATCTGCCAAGGGTATGTCTAGCACCTAAGCTTCAGTATGCTAAATAATGGCAATTAGAGCCTTTTTAGTTAAGTAATCAATTTTATCTTTTAAGTGACAACTAGCTAGGATTGTTACTTTACTTTTGAAAACAGAAAGAAAAAACTTGAACACAAATGCTTTCAAAAGGGTGAAATAAATAGATCAGATACTAAGACTGGGGTTGAAACTCTGGAGATCTAGACAGGAGTTCAAAAAAACAACACCTATACTTTTGAAAGGGAAATTTTTGGGACCAGGAATGGATCCAGGGATTCCCCCTTAACTTATTCTATTGAAAAGTTGGATATTCAGTCACCCTGATGGAGTATGTACTATTATCCTAGTTTGATAAATGAAGATGTCACAGAGGTTAAATAACTGACCAAAGTTACAAAGCTTTTAATGAGCAAGGCCAGCATTCAATTCCAGGTCTGCATAAATGTGAAGTGCCTGCCCACCTGTTACTGAATTAGGCAGACAAGAAAGCCTTGTCAGTTCTTCATTCATGTATTCATAAAGATCTGTGTTTGAATCCCGGTTCACCGCTTATCTTATCTCCATGTTACCTTCACTAAGTCTCTAAACACTTTTACTGGGGGAGGCCTGTGCTATCTTCACCTGTAAAATGAAGATGATGGTGCCAGTTCTGTGAGCCCATAGGAGTGCAGTGAAGATAAGATGGTGGATATAAAAGTTCTCAGTAAACTCTAAAATGTTATTAAAATATAAGATGATTATAATGTTATTATTCAACTGTATATAGAATACTTTTCCACAGGCTGGGGGGGGAGGGGGGGAGAAGGAGGGAGAGAGAGGGAGAGAGAGAGAGAGAGAGAGGGAGAGAGAGAGACCTTATACTCAAATTTTGCATGGTGCTGGACAGTTTCAAGACTATGTGCAAACACTTGATCTCATTTGAACTGAAATAAACCAATGCATTGTAGCTATTATCTGCCTTATTTCCATAGGAGAAAATGAGATCTGAAAGTCACTGTGCCTTTTGTGATATACCATTAAATACTGGGTACAATTTATTCACTGATCTATAAATGCTAACATGTGTCACAGATTTAAAAAGACAAATGTGATGGATAACTTAAAGAAAATTTTATCCATCAACTTTTTTTTCTTTAAATTTAGAAAATGTCACAATTGGTACTTGTATTAGTTTCCTGTGGCTGCTGTACAAATTTACTATATATTTGGTGACTTAAAACAACAGAAATGTATTGTCTCACAGCTCTGGAGGTCAGGATCTGAAATTGGCATTATGGGCCAATATTAAGTGATTCCATGATCCTTACTGGGTCTCAACAGAAAAATCCTTTGTTTGCCTTTTCCAGCTTCTGCTGGCTAGTGAGACTCCTTGACTTGTGGCCACATCACTCTAATCTTCAAGGCCAGCGTTTTCAATTCTCTCTCTGCTCTGTTTTCACATCCCCTGCTCCTCTGTGTCATAAAAATCTTTCTCTGCCTTCTTCATATAAAGGTGCAAGTGATTGTGATTAGGGTTCACCCACTAGATCCAGTATAAACTAAACTCCGCATCTCAAGAAACTTCTTTTTCTTTTCTTTTTCTTTTTTCTTTTTTTTCTGCCAAATAGATTAATGTTCACAGGTTTCAGGGATTAGGATATCCCTGAATATCTCTGGGGGACCATTTTTCAACCTACCACAGTGTTCTATTGTTTTGCAGGAGCATGCTCAGAAAACATTGTACATTATTGCTTCTTGTAATGAATTAAGATCCCTAATCTTGAATATCTAACTTTCTGGAGGCCACGGCATAGGTTGAAGTCCAAGTAGGGGATCAATGGAGAGTGTCCTTTGCACAGCTTACAAAGCAAAACTTCGCCAAGAGATGGATAAATCAACGAGGCAGATCTTTGCATACATCTCATGCTCCTATCCCCACCTTTGACAGGCGTTCTGTACGCACAGGTCTGCGAGCCTTGTCACCTGCCCCATATGAAGTAGATCACTCCAAAGTCTCCTCTCCTCCTGATGAAGGTGACCCACATTTCTAACCCCACTGAAGTTGGTCAAAAAGCCAACTAGAAAAAAAGAAGGTGATGAGGCAAAAAAGCAGGGACACTGGCATCTGTGTTCTAGTTTGTAAGGAAGTTGGCACCCACACATTTCCACGGAGGGACAGGCATCCCAGAAAATGGGTCTTATTCTTCCTCTGCTATGGAACCTGAGGCCTCTACCATCCATCTGCCTTGCCTGGAAGTCATTTCCCATAGCTAACACCCCTTGGGACATAACTGTCTCCTTAGAGATTTAAGGAGGAAGAAAAGTGCGATTTTGCTGTAGCGCTGAATTATTATTTAATTTTTATCTTATTTTTTGGCTCCTTTGGATTTCTGTGATGTTAATGTTTTATGAATGGTTCCATGCTCTCCTCGGAAGCAGTTAGGATCCTGTCTGTCATCTGCAATTGACAGCTGAACACCAACAAAATAGAGAGAGGAGTGTTGTGGGGTGCTTGGTGGGGGTAGGCAAGCGACCAGTCTGAAAATGCCCTCTGCAGGCCCCTGAGGCCTCACCTTGTCATTCTGCCTTCACCTCACAGTCCTTCTAATACCTTCCTTTGAAAGCCCTGAAGCGTAGCCCATTTCAGGTGAAGGGCTCTGCTCGTCTCTGTTCTACCCATCAGCAGGTAAAGGGACCTGTGCTCCCGCTTTGCTTCAGAGTCCCTTTGATGATAGTTGACCTTAGTCTTCTGCACACTCAGTCTACACCAGACCTTTGGGAGGAGAGGAACTCCGAACCTAGACATACTTCCTTCCTTCCACCGCATTCCTCTTGAAGCTACCTCTCCTTTGTATCTGAGGGAAACTGGATCGCATGCCATCACCCAGACAGAAATGGATGGGTTGTGATGGTTTTGTCTCCTTTATCCCCTCACAAACTTTTGGGGACTATTTCCAGCGCCTCTCCCTTTCAGTTACCTCCACGGCA
This sequence comes from Hipposideros armiger, assembly GCF_001890085.2. Lineage (NCBI taxonomy): Eukaryota > Metazoa > Chordata > Mammalia > Chiroptera > Hipposideridae > Hipposideros > Hipposideros armiger. The sequence continues at coordinate 117,761 of NW_017732244.1, read as the reverse complement.
CTCAGGTCATCTAACACTGCCATCATCTCCCAGGTAAAGTGCTGCATGCTCCTCTACTGTCCCTCCCTCCTTCCATCCTCCCTTCTTCCTAATCCACTCCCTGCAGTAGTCAGAGCCACCTTACACAAATGCTGCTCCCTTTCCTAAAGCCCTTAATTGGCTTCGCATGAAGCTTGGAATAAAATCCAAACTTAGCTTCAAATCCCTGCCCACTCTGGGGCCTGCCTCTCTAAGCAGTATCTCTTGGCTCTGTTTTCCACCGTATCTCCATTGCCAACCACAGTTCCTGGGAAAGAGGGAATTCTAAAAGATTATTTGTGGGGTGAATGAATGCATATATAAGTGACTAAAGTCTCTCCCCCCAACACCTCCCCCTCACCAGCCCCCCCCCCAGATTGCTTGGAAGTTACATGACAGCAGTGTGATGTGGATGCATCCAACAAGTGAGGTTTCTGCCTAAATTAATGCTTTTTCACCCCACTACCTCCACAGCACCTGGCTCTTTCTGTAGGAATACATGACAAATCATATTGCGGAAGACGAGTGCAGCTGGTCTCCTCTGCATCCGCCTCCCCAGGTGGTGAGACATACCGTATTTCCCCATGTATCAGATGCACCCGTTTTCGAAAAATCTGGGGTCTAAAAGCTAGGTACATCTTATACAGCGGTCGTAGATTTCAAATGCCATAGATGGAACTGAGGACGAGGCAATATATGAAGACAGTGATTTGTCATCAGACACAGATGAGGACTAGTTAATGGTTGGGAGTTTTGACAGTGATGAGGAGTTGTATGAATTTTATGATGAATAAAACGTGAGTTCAGTAATTTTATGTAATACATTTTTTTTCAAATTTCGGGTCCCAAAACTGAGGTGCGTCTTATACATGGGGGAATATGGTACATTTTAATGTGATCGTTTTCTGAGGGACTACAGGTGTATTCCAAACCTTCACACCACCCCTTTCTGGTGGCTCAATGATCCAAGAAGAAAGTGTTAGGCATAGATAGATACTTATCAATATATTAAATATATCTGATCCAGATTTTCCTTATGATCCTCTTCTGTGAATCCCATCATTTTTTATCTTTTTTTTTTTCTTTACAAATGCTGTTATTTTATAAATTCCTTCATTTCAGGAGACAGGCATTCCTATCTACAGAGCTATGTCTGGCCCTGTGGTGCAGAGACCGGTCATTGTTACTTAGTATCCATATTTATCTTTGCCCTTAATCATAGAATCCTGGAATTGCTAGGCATCCGTTGGGTTAGGCGTGGCCCTGTGACTAGATTCTGGCTAATGTGGTGTGTGTAGCTTCCAGGGCAAGTTCTTAAAGTGAGAGCACCCCTTTTTCTTGTTATCCCTCCTTCCTTATGCCTGGAATGTGGACTTCATGAACTGAGATTAACGATTTGAGGTCCTAAAATACAATGGGAATGAAGAATGCACAGCAGAACAATGAGACCTGGTTCTCTGTCTCTAGCTCGCCATAAGACCTTGAAGGGGCTACTTCTTTACTTTTAAATGAGCCAGAAAGTTCTATCTTGCTTAATCATCATAACTCTTTTGTCACAGGTTAACCTTGTTTGAAATAAACTCTGAGATTTTGCACAGGTTTTGGTACAGAGTGCTATTCGAAGTTGTCGGCTAACTGCCATGCCTCACTGGACAGAACTATGTGAAACAAACACACTGGAAGGTGGTTGATGCCATGCCCCAGTCCTCTATGTCTGCCATTTTCATCTTTTCTACTAGAATTTTTCCTACAACTTTTTGCACTGTCAAGTGTGAACACCTATGGATTGGCCTGACAACAAGAGCCCTACATGTGCTCCCAGGTCTTTCCTTTCACCTGGGCATGGACAATGCCCTAGATGTGGCCAGACACAAAGTGGGGAAAATAACAACTATGTCAGAATACAGCAAACATGCCTGGACAGAGGTGAAGGACCCCAGACACCAGCATGTACCTGTCAAGAGGCTGGCTGAGATGGAGTAGTACTTGCAGCCTGAGCTGGAGACATGCCTAATAATTGCCTGCAAAACACCTGAGCTATCAATCCTTGACTCTCAAAGCAATCATATTCACTTAGTGTAAAACAGGAGAGTGGAGAGTTTCCTCGGCTGTGCCCCGGATCTGTCTCTTGCTTCAACAGTGTTTGGACGGAACAGACCCAGGGACGCCCCTTCTTCCAGCCTCCGACCACCCTCCAACCTCTTTTCCAGTCTCAACCTTCGGAACCAACTCAGCCATCCTCGGCCTCCGACCAGCTAACACCATTATTTGAGCTTAACTCCTTACTGCTGAGCAACCATGAGCTCCCAAGTTCGTCAAAATTATTCCACCGAGGTGGAGGCCGCCGTCAACCGCCTGGTCAGCTTGCATCTGCGGGCCTCCTCCACCTACCTCTCTCTGGGCTTCTATTTCGACGGCGACGATGTGGCTCTGGAGGGCGTGAGCCACTTCTTCCGTGAGTTGGCGGAGGAGAAGCGGGAGGATGCGGAACGTCTCTTGAAGATGCCAAACCAGCGTGGCGGTCGCGCCCTCTTCCAGGACCTGCAGAAGCCTTCCCAAGATGAGTGGGGTAAAACTCAGGATGCCATGGAAGCTGCTACGACCGTGGAGAAGAACCTGTACCAGGCCCTTTTGGATCTGCATGTCCTGGGTTCTGCCCGCGCAGACCCCCATGTCTGTGACTTCCTGGAGAACCACTTCCTAGATGAGGAGGTGAAACTCATCATGAAGATGGGCGGCCACCTGACTAACCTCCGCAGGCTGGCCAGCCCCCAGGCCGGGCTTGGCGAGGATCTCTTCGAAAGGCTCGCCCTCAAGCACGACTAGGAGCCTTTGGAGCCCGGAGGCCTTTGAGGGGCCCCTCTGCATTGCCCTGGCATTGGGTTTCTGCCTGAGCCTCTCCCTGAAACAGCTAGGCAGCCTTCTAACCACCCCGGAGTCCTCTCCCATACCGTGGACCAAATGGAAACAATAAAGCTTTTTGCAGCAGCCAAAAAAAAAAAAAAAAAGCAGGAGAGTGTAAAACTCAAGGGAAAAAAAGTCCTCTTTCCCAACTTTCAGATCAGATGTCAAACTGGTTCAAGAGTAGACATAACCCCAAAGCATTTTTACCCCCAAACTTATCAGGCGTCTATACAGGGGCAGCCCACAGATTGCGGCTTTGAGGATTTTGTCCCCACAGGACAATATAACTTCTTGTAGAGTCAGGGTTTACCTGCCTTGTCCGTTCCTTTCTTTTAGCAGTTCCCTGTTACCATATGCAAAAATGCCTGTGCTCCTCCTGGCTGCTGCAGGATATAGCCCCATCGATGAAGGACCTCAGCAGAACTCTGCATTGATTTAACCTCTGTTATCTGTGTGATTAGCTCAGTCACAGAGCAGACATTTGGTGCTTATCGGCCCATTAAAGAGTCAAAGAATGCGGTTACCAGTTTTTTTATCTCTGAAATGCACACAAAGCCCTGCTGATTATTCTATTAATTTGTTAATGAACCTGTCCTGTAGACAGATCCTCTGTTCTTTTGGAAGGCAGGGTGGGGAAATGAGCTTTTAAAGGGGTTTGAGCCCTTAGAGCTGAAGCTGAAAACTTTGGTAGTGCTTGTGAAGCTGAGAGACACGTGCTTTTTGTGTTTTTATTCTCTCTTAATCGTTTTACTGAAATAGCAGGCACATACAGAGACAAAGAAAAGAGACTGGTAAAAAATTCAGGGGCTGATAGAAACAGACCATGCAGACTGGGACAAAGATGCCAGACATAGAAATTGTACGTATATCAAGTCTTGGTGCCAAATCTCTCAGCTTTTTTCAACTGGTACATGGATGGTAATTCTATCCAAGAAGAAAGGATTCTGAGGAAAATGGTTTCTATTTTTCTTGCATAGTGTCTGTATTTGGGAGGTATTGCGATTGTATGTTTTTATCTTTCTAGAAATGCAGAGAATTCCATGAGGGCAGATACATCTACATATACTTCAAAGGTACAGGGGTGCTGTGTCAACAGAGTTATCACGTCAGCGGGATCCTACAGTATGGCTACATGCTCTCTGGTTCTCCAAGGAGTTCACCAACTACTAAAGTTCTTCAGTTTTCCAAGTTTCTTGGGCTGACAGATGGCTTAAAGATAACATTGTTGGCCAAGGAATCCCTGGGGCATTCTATTGGCTACAGAATTAAGGTGAGATCATAGATTAGCCATTTGTGACTTATAGCAAAAGGGTGGGTGCGACATAAGGAGTTGACAGTTGTCCATTGTACATCTCTGCAGGCTGGTAAACAATTAAAATGAAAATGCGAAATATTTAGTGAAAAAAAAATTCCCATCAAAATCAGAACAAAATTTTAGAAAAGATCCAAGATTGTGCTGAAGACATTCCTTTCCTGATTTTTTTTTTTTTCCTCCTGGTTGGTGGATGGCATGATGTATTACCCAGATCCCCCTTCAGGACAGAGGCACCTATTTTCCCAGATGCCAGAAGTTGGCTGTGAAAGATTCCCACAAGCTGACCCTTTTTCTGGGACCTGCCCTCAGAGGAAGGGAGCTGCCTCTTCTGAGGTCACCTTGCTTTATCTGAAGTCAATCAATTTCACCTGAGGTCACCTCACTTCAAGGGCGTAGCCCACTCCCAGGGCCTGGGTTGTGTGGAAGTACGAGGACATGTCACTCTTCCCTCATTCCAGGGCAACCTAAAGAGCCATCTGAACTCCAGTGTCTGCAATAAAATTGATTGAGGCCTCTGATACAACTGCAACAAAATTCATTCTTCCCTTTGACCCAACCTAATTCCCTCCCTTGTTACAGGTATTGTTTCCAACAGCACTCTCGAATAAACTTTCTGCACAAAATTATCCAGCTGGAACCCACCCTAAGGTATCTGGTAATATGAATGACCTGCTCATAAACATGCCTGATTAAGGAGTCACAGCAAGAAGAAAAAATAAATTTTTCACATTGCTAAGGACATTAGTATGGATTGCGTTCTGACATGGATTGATTGCGACTTGGAAATCTCTATCAAAAGTTTTGATTCCTTAATCAAAGTCTGCATGTATGGAAGTTTCCAGAAGGATTAAAAGCTTTCTTTGATGTTGTCCTATTTAATGTAGAACAATGACTTAGATTAGCATTTATTTACTTTTTATCTTTTCATGAAAAATGCACATGTTTCTACCATGTATAGATATACATAAAAGACTTGGTTGTCAAAAATGTAATGGTACACATTTGGCAGAGCTGGCTAACATCTGAAAAAATAGATTTTGGAATAAAAAAAAGATACTCACAGTCTGTCCAAATATAACAAGTTTATATTACAAGGAGCACATTAAGGAAGTCTGGTACTTTAGTGCCTAAAATCAGCTGCCCTAACACGAGATTGAACCTGACTTAACAAAGTACAAAAAACCCAGGTGATTGAATTCAGTCAAGTACCAAAGGAGGTGTAGTTCAAGCTCAGTTCTGTGCAAAATGGATAGTATGAAATACTGTGTTCATGGCTGATGTCAGCATAAGAGATGGTTCAGAGGAGGACGCTCAGAAGGTAAAAGATTTAGAAATTCAATTATTTGAGGGCTAGTCTCACTAGTCCTTTTTCATATCCTGTACTTCAAACCTATTCACACATCTGTATTCCTATTCCAGTGCCTTTGCATATTTAGTCCTCACTGTCCTTTCCATCCTTTCCACCTGGAACCGTCCTTTTCACTCGTCAAGAGACAGTTTGAGGGCTGGCCAAGTGGCTCAGTTGGTTAGGAGTTAGCTTAGAGCACGAACTCTGAGCAACACTGTCGCCAGTTTGTTTCCCACATGGGCAAGTGACGCTGCGCCCGAGCTGAGCTGCCGCTGAGCTGCCAACAGGTGACAGGATGGCTCAGCTGGTAAGCGCACAGCTCCTAACAACAAGACTACCTGTTTGATGGTGGGCTACTCCCGCCAGCAACTAAGACTGAACTAGGCACCTTGAGCTGAGCTGCCACCCAGATGGCTCAGTGGATAGAGCATGCGCTCTTAACAACAAGGCTGCTGGTTTGACTCCTGCATGGGATGGTGGCTACACCCACCCGCAACTAAGATTGTAACACAGCACCTTGAGCTTAGAGGCCACGAGCTGCCACTGGGCAGCCAGCCAGATGGCGACTGGTGCCCTCCACAACTAAGACTGAAGAACAACAACTTGGCTGGTCCCCCTCCCTAATTCCCCAACACTGTTCCCCTCCCCCAATTCCTCAATTTAAAAAAAAAGGAACAGTTTGAAAGTTATCCCCTCAGTGGACTCAACTCCTCCACACCTAAGGAGTTAGCATGTCCCTTCTCCATGCAACCAATGTACAATTTGTCCACAAGTCTATTGCAGCATTCCTCACAACTCTTCTCCCTCTTGTGACAGTAATCTATACGAGAGCTGCCAGTATATCACATCTTTGTAGTGCCAGCATCTAGTGGAGTGTCTGATATATGGAAAGTATTCATCACTGTTTTATAAATGAATTAGACATCTTAATAAATAGACAAATAAATGAAAGAGCAAATAATGCAACAAGGGGCAGCTTGGGAGTAAGGAGGCTTGTAAGGAGTGGAAGAGCCTTCAAATATTTAAAGAGTTATTAAGTATTCTTGTAAAACAATAAAGAAATATGGGCTGGATCATAATTTAATGGAGGGAACCTGAAATTAATTTACTAACTGTGACCAAAAGTTTCTGATTAATGAATTACTGGCAACTTGGAAGGAGGTCTCTGGTAATGACTCCGTCTCTAGCCTTATCCTAGTCAATATTTTTATCAATGCTTTGGATAAAGACACAAAAAGCAGACTTGTCAAAATTTATGGATGACATGAAGCCAGGTGAAATAGTAAATAAATTGGAAGGCAAAAACAAGATCCAAAAATATCTCAAGAGGCTAGAATTATGAGCTGAGTTTACCAAGCTGACATTAAAGAGAGGGAAATAGAAAGCTGTGCCATCAGATATGCTGAAACAGTTGTAAAATAAAAGATGAGAAACATGTAGCAAAGCTGCAGTGTTTGTATAAATCCACCGAGAGTTTAGTTGAGTATAAGTTCATAATGAGTTCACATCATGAATTGACTTAAAACATTTAATGCAAACTTAAGAAACATGATCTGTAGTACAATACGTATCAAGAAATTGTTAGAAGGATGTAGGTAAACTGCTGCAGTAGTGTTCAGAGCAGAGCTACCAAACATGCAAGAGTTCTTGAAACCATGTTGTTTAAGGAAATAAGCTGACAGGGTAAATAGGGAGACGAACATTTAGTAGGGATCTTATTGCTAAATAATAATAAGAGCTGAGCCATTTGCATCTACAAAGTAGGATTGGACTCTTTCTGTCGATTTTAGGTGGTAGAATGATGTTTAATGGCAGCAAGTATAGGAAAACTGATTTCAGCTTAGTAGAAAGTGGAGGAATTCTTAAAGTCACAGCTGTGTAACAATAGTGTAGGCCATTGTGGGAGAAGTGAACTCCACTGTTACTAGTGACTAGACGTGTGGAGACTGCAAGAATAATACCCGGTGGGGACCCTCTGGTGGAGATTTATGTACTGCATGGATAATTGGAGTCCATGGTCTACCCGAAGGAGACATGTCATAAAACTCCGGAAGTCATGACTAGGATTAATTTAAGGGAAAACCTTCTAAAAATTAAGTCATTTAAAAATGAAATGAACAGTTATTTCTCTTTCCCTCCAGGGATACTGCTATAACAGGGGCCCTTGTATTTGGTAGGAAGCTGGAATAGGTAATCTTTAAAGTCCCTTCAACATCCAGGATTCTGAGGTTAAGTGGAAAGACTTTGGACAATTACAAGACATTCATTTACAGTCCAAGTTCAGACAAATGGCAAGTCACTTTGTCACTCTTAGCCCAGTGTGCTCGTCTGCAGCATGGAGCAAGTATTACTTCTGCATATCTTATAAGGTTGTTGAAAAGTCAAGTAAATTGGCATGCAGTGAAAGCTTCTAGAAAAGTTGATTAAGTATAATATGAAATCAGTGTGTTCTTGGTGCCATTGTTTGTGCTACCGTTGTTTGGATCTTTGTGCTCTTTCATTCACCTACATCACCTCCCCTGCATCGCTCACTCTCCTCTAAGGAGCTGTAATTTATTTCTGCCAGGTAGGGAAAGCAGCTGCCTCACTGTTCCTATTGGTCTCTAGAGCAAACTGACAAGCTTTTCTGGATAAGGCTAGATAGTAAATATTTTAGGCTGTGTGTGTGATATGATCCCTGTCACAACTACTCAACTCTGTTGTTATACCATAAAACCAGCCACAGATGATGTATAAACAAACAGGAAAGATTATGTCCCAATATAGCTTTATTTACAAAACAGGTGGCTGGCCAGATTTGGACCGTAGGCTGCAGTTTGCTAACTCCTGGTCTAGAGACATGGTTCTCTATCGGGGGGGCAATTTTGCCCCACAGGGGCCATTGGACAATGTCTGGAGACATTTTTGGTTATCACAACTGGGAGTGATGGTGTCATTTTTCTGACATCTATGGTGGTAGAGATTATGTATGCTTTTAGATGTCCCACTAAACACAGGACAGCCCACCACAACAAAGAATTATCCAGATCAAAATGTCAACTGCATCAAGCTTGAGAAACGCTGGTCTAAAGAAAAGAAATAATCTTTTGTGTTTATGGGAGGTTCTCAGCATCAAACTCAACCTCCTGCTTGACTCTGAAACCCAAATCACTCAGATTCCTAGGAGATTATGGTTGGAAGCACTTGCAAAACAAAAAGAGGAAATCTGAATCTTTGGGTTAATTCAAGTCAACTGCAAAACAGTTCAATATAAACATTCCTCAAATAATTTTCTGTAATAATGGTGTATGGTGCAAATAGCAGAGACTCAACTCAGAGTTTAAATTAGTTAGGTTAAAAATAAAGATCAAGTCAAGAGATCCTTTAATGCCAAAAAGAACAAGTTTGCAGTTGGACTTTCCTATAGCATCCAGATATTTTTAGCATTCTGACCAGAACTCCCAGATGGCTCTCTTCCTGGAGGCTTGGATGTTTATCTGCATCTGAATTGGGCTGGCTTCTCCCACAGGAATTAGTACCAGTGTTATTTAATGGAACCCCTTATTCTACAAACAAGAAAACAGGCACAGAGGGGCTAGGTAACTACTGGCTCTGGGGCAAACAACTATTTAATGGTAGAATTGATACTAGAACCATTTTCCAGACAAGCCCACATTGCTTCCCCGCACTATGTGGGCTCTGTTGTATAAGGAAAAAGGCCAGTAATTATTGCAGGATAAAACCTCTCTTAGATTAAAAAAACAAAAAACAAAAAACAAAAAAACACAAGAACCTTCCCTTTTTTTATGACCTAACTCACTTTTTGGTCAGTGTACAGTATCTCAAAAATTTAATGTTTAAAATAATACAATGAATTAGTAAAAACTAGTTTAAATGATGTACACATCCACTTTATGCCAGCCCCACAAGAAGGCCAAATTTCATTAAAATGAAACTCAGCACAGCACATTATATTTAAGTATTCTAACAAAGGTTTATTTAAACATTTCCTTGAAGATGAAGTATTTTAGGATGATAAAGATAATTACTCATTGAAAATATAATGGTCCACTTGACAGAAGGAATTAAAATGTAAGGATAATTTGTAATAAAAATTAAAAATTAAAAACCTCTCTTCTACCACCCTGCTTTATAACGTATTTTTAAAGCAAGATGGTCAAAAAGTCCCTTGTGCTACTCCCTCGTGAATTCACTTAACAGTGGTACAGTCAGGTACTTCCTTCAGTGCTGCTCTGGATAGTCAGTGAAGAAGGGCCCTTAGTCCTGCTGGAACCCCCCAGGTGGTATGCATACCTGCAGCAGATGATGAATTGCTCCAGGACAAGTGTCAGAAAAACATAGCTCAGTATTCAGTTCCAATTGCTGTCCATTAAGCTACAAGGGTTTCTGTAGTGCTGCTTCTCTATTTCAAAGCCATCATTCCCTCACAGGCCCCTTTTCCATGAAGGAAGGGTAGGGCAGCTCTAAAAGCCTCATAGTCTATTCCAATACCACCATCCATCTACCAGTAGGAACAAGAGGGCTGCTGCCCACATCTGTACTTCCATGCAGAAAAATATGCATTGCTTTTCTTCTATGATGCACAGATATACTGATGCTTTGAGATGGGTACGTTGAGATATATGATCTGCCCTGTTCTCTTGGACCAGAGGGCTCAGGCAATTGAGGCTCCTTTTTGCATGGACATGTGAAGTCTAGTGGGAGAGTGGGAAGAAGAAGTATATGATTTTAATCTGAGTAAAATGAAAATATTTCCTAGGATAGCCATTTTGAGCATTGATCATAGCCAGTTTATTTATAAGTTTTTACCTGCCCTCTCTTCTCCAACCCACATGGATCGCCCTAGTTCTGGTGCCACATTTTCTATTAAGAGAACTCTGGCTTAAACCTCCCAAGTTCCCAAAGCTGGGAGAATAGAAAAATGGATCAATTCATCTCCGTGTATGCACTCAATGGAGTATATACAGAAATCAAAATGAATGGAGCATAGCTACAGGCAACATATAGAGTGAAACTTAACAATGCAATTACAAATACAAAAGATTACAAACAGCATGACACCCTCTTCTAAATTGAAAAAACACAAAACAAAAAACAAAACAAAACCTAAACAATATACAGCTAAGAAATGTACACAGATATGACAAACCTGATAGATAAGTAGGCTGGATGATAGATCTATTTATAGATTGATAGAGTGGTCAATTAATCAATCAATAGATAAGATATGGGAGGATACACGTTGGTAGACAAGTTATCAGTATTCTGGCTCCTGTGTCAGGTGGAGTGTTTAAACGTGTACATTATATTAGGAAGGAGGGAAAGATGGAAGGAAGGAGGAAGGGTGGGAGGAAACAAGAATAAGAAAAACAGCCAGAGCAACTGTGGGGCTGTAGCATGAACTCATAATTATAATCAATCTAATTCTGTGTATCTGAGTTCCAAATAGAAACAAAAATCTGACTGGTCCCTCTTTTTGCTTACCAACTTCTGGGACACTTCATCACAGTTGCAAGATATTGCCCAGTCTCTTTGGCCTGATATTAAACATCCTTCCATTGCCTGCTGCCTAACTTCCAGCATCATCTCTGGTTATTGTCCATGTATCACAAGCTCCAGCTGCAATCGACTCTGATATTCTTTCTCACTCCTGACAAGTACTTTCAGATGACTCTGCCTTTGGCCTTGCTGTTTTCTCCACCTACGTCCTCCCCTACTTCTCTAAGTAACTAAACCCTATGCATTCTCCAAGTCCCAGCCCACATGTCACCTTCTCTGTGAAAACATTGCTGACCTCCCTTCACTCCTAGAACACCAAGTAAGAATGACCAGGTTCCCAGTTCCCATTGTTCTTTGTGCTAATCTCTTTCATAAATGCTTAGTATATCCTATTTTAATTGGTTGTGCATCATTGGCCTCTTTTGTGTATTGAGATCTTGAAGAATAGGGCTATATGAAGTCAGACAATTATATTCGTGAACTTTCCACCATGCACTTACCCAGTGGAACGTTCACAAACTTAATTATCTGACCTCATACTTTCTGCATTTGGGATTTCCTGAGTGTGGTGGTTTTCTATTGCTGTGTAACAAATTACCAAAAATTTACTGGCTTAAACTATTTGTTATCTCATCATTGTTTCAGTTGGAAGGGCAGGGGCTTGGCTAAATTCCCAGCATAGGGTCTCCCTAGGTTGACATCAGGTATTGCCCAGCCTAGGCTCTATCTGGAGACTCTAGAGAAGAGCCTTCTCCCAAGCTCATTCAGGCTATTGCCTGAATTCAGTTCCTTGCAGTTGTGGAACTGAGGTCCTTGATTCCTTGCTTAGTCGGAGCTCCAAAGGATCATCTGCATTTCTTAGCACATGGCACCCTCTACCTTGAAAGTCCTGTCAATTTCCCCGGTGCTTCAAATCTCTCCCACCTCTTTTTCTGTCAGCAGCTGGAGGAAGTTCTCTGCTTTTAAAGGTTCATATGATTACTTTGGGCCCACCTTGATAACCCAGGATACTCTTCCTATCTTTAAGTCAATGGTACCACAGAACATAATATTGTACAATCACAGGTGTCACATCTCATCATATTCACAGGTACCTGGAATCAGGATGAAACATCATTTTAGAGATTTTCCCTGACACATTCAGTATCTACCACAGTGAATAAAAAGAAGAGAAGAGAGGAAAAGGAAGTCTCTAGCTCTTACTCCAGCACAGCTCATCGCCCCACACATGCACACACAAATGTCCTCACCTACAGTCACAAACACTGTGATATCCTGGGAAGCACAGTGCATCCTGTTCTTTTTTAACGGGGCCTATGTTCTCGGTTCAAAGAAATATTAGAGAAATGTCCTCAGAAAATACAAAGAGTAAGAATGCATCATTAACTTTCACTAATCTCCGTCCAAGTGAGACCTGGAAATGACTTGCACAAAGAATTCACCCCAGTGTCCTTGTTAAAATGCAGAGGTCTGGGCCCCACTTCAGATCTAATGAATCAGAATCTCTGAGGGTAGTGTCTTGCAATATGTGTTTTTACCAAGCACCCTAAGTGATTCTTAAGTAATTTAATATTTAAGAACCACCACTCTGGAACCCTCTTTTTTAGATAATACTTCTTATTTTCAATGCTTATTTATGATACCAATCAATGTTCAGTTGGTCAGTAGATGCCCTGCTTATCTTTCTACCTGAATTCCAGCACTTAGATGACTCTACCACAGTCTCAACACTTGCTAGCAGTTGGAGGAGTAATAATATACAGAGTCTTGGAGTGATCAATGAATAACTAACCCAGAGTCATTGTGAATGACAGTCTTCAGTTTTGCCTAAACTATAAAACTGATCCAAAGAAGAGGAGGGCACCAAACCCTTGTCAACTGTAGCTGTGAGAAGAAGGCAGTACCTGGTTGGGAGCTGGCTGTCTGCTATAAAGCTAGGATCTCTTTCTGTTGTGACATACAGTATTCCTTCTATAACTGTCCTTCGGTTAAAAGTAGTTACTCTCTTATTTAAGAGTATTAAGAGTATAGTAGTTATTTTTGCTTTTGACAAAAATCCCTAAAAGATTTGAAAACTCACTTGACCTGGAAGGGAAGGAACAAGTCCACAGTTCAGATGTGGACTGAATAGAGAAACTTCTGGGACCTAAAATGAATGCAGGAGCTGACAGAAAAGAAGCGAATATATATTCTTCCTCTCTCTTCTTTTATCTGTATTTTCTTGCCATTTCTTTCTTCCCTTTTTCCCCTTTCTCTCTCTTTTTTCTTTTCTTCTTGAAATGTGGCCAGTTAGAACAGGCAAAGCACAGCCAGAAACACTACCACCAACCTCCGAAATGTATATCAATTCAAGCATGTCCTTTTGCAGGTCAGAAAAGTCTGACTCTCATTGAAGCCAGATTACCAGTGAGATAGAAGGGAAGAGACATGAGTGAACTGTGCTCTGAGCTGTATTTAGAGGTCAGACAGTCCACTGTGCTATGGCTGGGTTCACACCAGCCCATGAGAAGCCGTACAGTAAAGAGCTCCAACTGTGCTTAGGCTGGCAAACAGCCTCCGCCTGATCCCAGAGGGCAGATGTGTCTGGGGACACAGTGCATCACGCGTGGCCCTGCAGGCCCTGAGGCACACTTTAGGTCATCTTCTAGCATTATGCCTCAAAGACAAGAGCAGTTGATGTGGCTTCACCAGGGTCAACCCTCCAGGAGGACTGATAAAACCAAAGCTGTGTCCAGCCCCCACGACACCGAGGAACTGGCCACTCCTGACTTTTCAGTTGGCTGAGTGAGTTTGAGCATAGTCCCAAATCCCCTGAGTTCCCTTGCAGTTCTCACATTCTCTGGTCTTTGTTCTCAAAGGTGAGGCACTGTGAGTGATTATGATCTCCACAGGCTGGCGAGATGAAAAAGACCAGAGCAGGACTGTCCTGCTTTTGTTTCCTGGGCACATGGCACCTCGCCTGTGGGTGATAGCTTTGGTTGCCTTTTCAAAGGCCTGGGGAAGGAGAGTCCAAGTAATGGGCTGCCATCTGCAGGCATTATAACTCAAAAGCTACCGACCAGACGGGAATAGCAACACCACACTTAGATACCCTCATGACCTTGAGGACTGGAGAAGAAACTCTAGGTATCTCAGTGATGTTTGAGTGGGAATGGAGGTGGGTGGTTAAGGTTTGGCCCGGCCTGAGGTGACCTCTGAGCGGAGATAAGTGTGGTCAGATGCCTCCTTCCCCATGCCTCTCCGTGCAGACACCACTTGATATTTAAACCTAAAGGTTAATTAAGTGCAGCTGCCAGGCAAAAGGCCACAATCAATTATCATGTCTTCTTGTCCATTTCAGCATATTCTTAATTATGTAGATCAGATTTGGGAAGGAGGTCTTTCAGCCAAACGTTAGCAAAAGAGAGCGACTTTGTTTTGAACAGACAAACCTTCCCTCCTAGGCCACAATATTCATCTTCATCTTCCAGTGGGATCTCCTGGCTGGCTGTCATAGGAAAGAGGCATTGAATGGAATTTGGACAGATTGGCCTGGAGAGCAGCCCTGGGCAGCCCTGTGGGCACAAAGTGAAGGGCATGGGCCCAAGCACTTCCCTTAAGGGATTTCCCTGATCGCAGGGCACTCCTGTTCCAACCCTCAGTGGCTCAGTGCTGTTGTCGGGCATTGACTCCCCTGAATGCACTGCATGGTCCCGGGTCCAGGCACTGGCTGAGTGCCCACTCACCACCTGGTGTCAACTCTCTCTCACACACACGCATGCTCCCCAGTACACACACGTGCACATGCTGAACTCTCTATCATAATTAACTATTTAAGATTCCACTGCTGCTAATCGAAGCAGCACAGGCTACGTTCTCATTAAGGAGATCAATTCCTGTTGAATATTCACCTCCAGGGGCAGATGTGGTCAGAATGAGCTGATGGCTTCTGTCTGGCTCGAAGAGCTAATGAGCGGCTGCCGCCATTGCAACACAGCCACTTGCCTGTAAACAGTCAAAATAATAAGCAGAAGCTCCTTCCAGGGCTGCTGGGTGATCTACATAAATATAAAGGCAGTTTCAAAAACAGCCTGCCCATCTCAGCGAGCCAGACCTGAGGTGTGTCTGGCCTGGGTTGAAAGTGTATTGCCAGTCGGCCTCAGTTTAGAGTCTCAGCCACACATCCCTTCCTCCACAAACACTGTGCATGGCTGTCTGGTAAAACCCTCTTAAAACCCTTTGCCTCTGACCCAACTCACTCCTTTTCACTAGTGTCTAGTTCAAGAGCACTGCCCCATTGGAAGTCTCCTTAGAACAGCGGTTCTCAGCCTTTCACAGGGGTCGCCTAAGACCATTGGAAAACACATATTTTCAATGGTCTTAGGGACCGAGACACCACTCCTCTATCCGTCTCCAGGCCCACATGCAGATATGCCCACATACGAGTACCCGGCGACCCCTGTGAAAGGGTCTTTGACCCCCAAAGGGGTTGCGACCCACAGGTTGAGAACTGCTGACTTAGAAGGAGCCTGAGTGCATTCTGAGGGGAGTGGGGATGTCAGTGGCCCTGGGAGCTTTAGGTGGTGGTTTCATCTGCCTCGAACTGTCTGCACCACAGAGCAAGCAGCTGGGATTCCGCCTCCTCCTTTCTTTTTCTGGGAACTTGGTGTTACAAGTGTGGGCAAAGTCTGGTGTCAAGAACAATAAAAATAAACCAACTTCTGAAGCCTTTGGCTGGCACCTGAGGTAATAGAGCATAATTTTTTTGAATAAGGGGATGAAACCAAACATCTTAAGGGTCAAAAAAAAAAAAAAAGACCTAATGGTATATTGTGGAGAAGCAAGGCTTTCCTTTTAAGATTTGGGTCTGTGCACACCAATTTCCACATGTCCCATAAAGAAACAGTCTTTTCTCCTCCATGTCTTTTGGAAAATCTTACAGCAGTGACCTGTACAAGAAATGGATTTTAAACTTTTTCTCCCCAATCCCTCACCCCACCTTGGCATACATGGTCTCTTGTATAAATTGTTCTAACTCATTGATGCATATGACATTGTGGGACATTTAGCCTAAGATAACAATGCACCCTTACTCATTCATTGATATATTTATTCCTATCTAGTAAGAGGATACATTCATGTAAATAAAGAGATGCAATAGTGTACAGGTCATTGACTTCTGATGCTGAAATATTTTTTCCCCAAATTTTCAGGCAAGAATACTTTCTTAGAAATAATTATACCTCTCAAAAGAAAAGAGGCTGTCTTTGCTAACAATCTCAAAAGGCAAATGGGGTGACCAAAAGAGAGCCGTTGGTGTGTGCCTCTCTTCAGGAAGACCTTTTGCATAATCCAGCATTTCTGTAATACACCCTGATTCACACTGCTGAGGACTCAGTTGTCTTGTGTGCTCAGCTCAGTTGTAGTTAAGATTTACTTGACAGCAATTAGGTTTCTGCATCTCAGCTGGAAAGAAGATAATCAAGTGAGCAGAGAGTACATACATAGCCTTCTTTTTTTGCCACCTGCAGGAGGGAGCGACTCTTCTCACTTAAAGGTATGAGCTGCATGTCATTGGAGAGAAAGTGGTAATAAGTGCATGTCATTTCTAATCTTGCCTCTCATGTACGAGGCTCAGGACAGTAAGGAAATGGAAAATGGCAGCTGGTGCCACTCAGCATTCCAGCTCACCCATCCTTTGATCCTTATCAGCCATTAGAAGAGGTAATTAAGCCAGTGTCTTGCTCACATAGTCACTACTGAGCTGATTGAAAATAATCTGCACCCAGTGCATACAGCAAAATAGCACCCTTAAATCACTGGCATCAGGGGACATGTAAGCAGCCACTTACTGGCCCATGACACAGCGATGTGCTGGGCCCTGTGCTAGAGAACAAAGCAGATCGAATGCTTACTCCCTAAGCATCTGCTTTCTAAGCACATGCAGTGATCTGAATGCACATGGATAGGTCAAACGGCAATGAAGTAAAACCATTAAACTAAGCTATAAAAGGGAGAAAGGTAATGACAGCCTACACTGGATTCAGGGGATAGATTGCTTGGGGGTGGGGAGAATCTGGGTTGCTAATGAGCAGTAGGACCTGAGAGACTCATCATGTGATCTTTGGATGGGGGTGGGGAGGGATTGGTGATTTCCCTGCTGATTGAGATGCCAAGTTCTTCTGGAGAAGGGGAATTTCAGGAGACATCCAAATGATGAGAAAAATGACTTCAAGCAGTAAACACTTGAAAGAAATCACCTATAATTCCTGATAGCAAACTCTTGTGAAGGGAACCTTAATGGGTGAACTTATCATTCTTTCATACTCATGCCTTTCCTGTTTTCTTTTGCTTTTTAACTAACCAATGTGTTTTTAATATTTATAATGTGCAGTCCACCAAGAGGGAGGAAAAGGTGTAGATAAAAATTAATCAGAAGGGATTCAAAGGTGAATCTCCAATTTTTGGACAAGGTTTTGACTTTACCTGTAGAATAATAATAGTAAAACAAAGTGACATTTAGTGCTTACTGTGTGGCTGGTACTATGATAAGCACTGCAGATAGACTATCTTATTCAGTCTTCAAACAGCCCTATGAGATAGGGTCTGCTGTTCCGCTCCTTTTATAGATGAGGAAACTGAGGCACAGAGGTTAAGCCATTTGCCCAAGGCTACACAATCATTCAGTGACACACTGACCTAATCTAACCTAAACCTCCTCTTTGAGGTGACCCACTAAATCCAGACAATCACTCTGCCATATTTGCCTTTCTGCAACTGACACAGAAACAAGAGCTTTGAAGAGGATATGCTTACAAGGGGAAATGCTGGGATCATCATAGCACCACATAAAATGCTATTGCTATTCTACCTGCATGAGGAGGAAGGGTGGCCACATATTTGTACACACATCCCATCCCATCAGACTTGTCTAGTTAATTTTGCCCCTTCTTTTTGTTTTGGAAGTGAGGAAACGAAACATGGCTACCCCTTTAATAACCCTGCCCACTGCCACCTTGACCTGGTACAGTGTTTGAAGATTCAGTGCCATCAGCAGGCGTAGAGCCCTTCACCACACTGGTGTCTGTTAGGTCAAAAGGCTAAGCCCCACTTCAAGCTAGGCACCTGTAACTGTCTTCTTAAGATAGCTGTGGCTGGCCGCTGGGTTCTTCCTTGTGTCCCAAGCTGCAGTTCAGCTCAGCTAGGTAGCTAGACAACTGCTGCCTTTTGCCTCTAGGTGATGAATTTCTCCAGACAGCATTATTACGTCTGCAAAGCACTTCATGATGCTCAGGGATGAAAGGAGTTATAAATGAAAGATATTATTATTAATAAGAATGTAGATGAACAAAGGGAAAATGTACTCGCCCTCACTATCCATCACCTTACCACACGGCACCTAAAGCCCATGATCCGCTGGAGCCTCAAGGAAAGCCTATTTGCAGAAATCAATAACTGGCTTTAAAAAAATAGATCTGGGCTCCACTGGAGCTGACTGACTATTCAGGGGTTTCTCATAATTCTATACAACAGTCAATATTAGCCATCGTGGCTTCAAATAAAGATTGAATTCAAATTTAGTTAAGACTAATTTTGTATGCTAATCTACCAACTGATTATTCAATGTATTTACTGAGGGTTTTGAAAAATAGTCTGTGAGGAGAAAAAAAAAGAGAAAAAGAAATGTCTGCATGAGTAACTTGATGTGAGCTATGAGGCCACCTCGTAGTGATGGACTCACGTTAGCTTGGTTCTGCTGAATTAATACGGGGAAATCAAGTTTTCTTCTGCAGATAGCAGGGAGCATTTCCCTTCTATGTATCATAAGGTGAAGGAAGAGTAACAGTCGCCGAGTCAATCTGTTGGCAGCATTGATGGAGTGATGGAGCACCCACTTTGTGCACAGTGTTGAGTTGGGTATCATTAGGTATTATTATAAAGGATGTAGTGACACCTCCATCCCTTGGGATCATTATGGCCCACGGGGAAACTAAGATAATACCAATTCACATGAGCATATGTTACTGAAGCCTGTCAATATAAGCTGGGGACACCCCATACTATTTTATAGGGGACAAGAAGTGGAAAGGATGGAAAGTTTTACCAGAAACTTCAGCCAGATTGGTGGGGAGCAGTAAGCAGTCAGAGGAGGCTACTGGAGCAAGCGTGTTCAGGAGTTCTGGTAGAAGCTACTAGGAGAATGCTTTGGAAGAGAAGCATGTTCTTAATATGCGAAACAGTATACATTATCTATTGGCCTTAACCAGTAGAATGTGAGGCGTCTGGAGAGGTGTATGAGGTCTGACAATTAAGTTCGCGTTGAACAATGTGGCTAACCTTTTTTGAAATCAGAGTGATTATTCATTATAAATTTGTACCAACTGAACAAACAGTTAACCAAGTTTACTATTTGCAAGTGCTGAAAAGGCTACGGGAAAAAGTTAGACGACGTGTTCTTTTCGCCAACAATTCATGGCTCTTGTATCACGACAATGCACCAGCTCACCTGGCACTGTCTGTGAGGGAGCTTTTAGCCAGTAAACAAATAACTGTACTGGAACACCCTCCCTACTCATCTGATCTGGCCCCCATTGACTTCTTTCTTTACCTAAAGATAAAGGAACTATAGAAAGAAAGACATTTTGATGACATTCAGGACATCAAGGGTAATACGATGACATCTCTGATGGCCATTCCAGAGAAAGAGTTCCAAAATTGCTTTGAAGGGTGGACTAGGTGCTGACGATGGTGCATAGCTTCCCAAGGGGAGTACTTCGAAGGCGACCGTAGTGATATTCAGCAATGAGAAATTAACACTTTTTCTAGTGTGAGTTCGCAAAATTAATTGTCAGGACTAGTAAATACGGAGAAATTGCAGGTAAAGAAAAAGGAGCAGGCACCCACAGGGCAGAGTGTGTTGGATCACACCATCAATAAGATGCTGCTTGCCTGCTATAATATGTCCTTTGCACGTAATTCATGTACTACAAAGAACTCCATATGAATTTTCGCTCTCTGAATATTTAATTGCAATTTGTAAAACATGTCAAGCAAGTCTCACACTTTCCCCCAGACAATTCTGATAGTGGTGAAGACATTCCCTCAGTAAAAGATTTTGGGGGGCCAGCCGAGTGGCTCAGTTCGTTAAGAGCTCGCTCTAGGGTTTGAGCTCTGAGCAACAGCGGTTCGAGTCTGGCCCGAGCTGAGCTGTCGCTGAGCTGCCAACAGGTGGCAGGATGGCACAGCTAAAAAAAAAAAAATGGGAAAAGATTTTGGGAAAAGTTCTTATACAGTGCATTTCTGCCAGTCCTCATGCATTTGAATCTAGGTTAGTAAGACCATTTTGACCAAGATCTGGAATGTGAGATCACTCTTCTAGAACTCAGTTCTATCACTGCCATGGGCAACCTGGTGAGAAACAGGTCCTGCTTTCATGTACCTTCTATGCTGGTGATTCTCTAAACCAAAGTGCTTTAAGGTCACCTAGAGAAGAGATGTCATATATTTGAATTCCTGAACCTAAGCTCCGTGCAGGGCCTAGGAATCTGCATTTTAACACACAGCCCTGATGATTCTGAAGTAGGAAATCCTCAACTTGTACTTTAAGATACACTTGTAGGGATGTGCTGAGGTATCTATTCAGAATATGCATAGGTGAGCCTATAGTTCATTTCCTTCCATAGAGAGGAAAAAGGAATTGACTTGGGGGGTATTGAGAATATTAGACTGCAATGTATGTGCCAGTGGCAAGCATAAATATATAAATATTGACTTGTTCTATATTCACAGAAATGTTCATTATTTCTCTTTGTGCAAATATATACAGCTTCTTCTCACTCAAGAATTTTCCCTCCAAGTATTAGGACTATCAGATTTTAACGTTGGCATTTCTGTGGGTGATAATTGCATTATTAAGTTCTTGATTATACAGCTTGGTGTCTGTTGGTTTGAAACCATTGCTGGGCAAAAATGCTCCTAAAATTTGTGGCTCAAATGAAGTTTGGTAACTGTATTTAAGAAAATCAAACTTGATAAGCCTTCACTATTTGGTAAGTCAGTCAATAGTGTTTCTCAGGAACACTAGATTCTTCAGTTGAAAACTGGCTGGAAACTGCAAACGAGTCGGTTGTTTGAGTATTTTTGTGTTATTTTAATTTTTTAAATGTATTATTGTTTTTCTCATCACAATTTGTATAGTTTTGTCAAATGTGTCTAAGTTTTCATAGCACATAATTACCAGAAACACCATGTCTTTGAATCTATATTTTTTGTTTTAATAGCCTTTAAAATGGTAAAATATCATAATTTATAAAGCTTTTGAGCTGGATTATAGAAATGGATTGTAGAACTCTTCTTCCCTATGTTCAAATACATACATGTAAAAAAAGAAGTCCAAATGGATTTGGAGTTTTGCTTTGTTCAAGGGGTAAACCATTTTATCAGTTTTTTTGGAGACTGACCCACTGTAATACCCTGACTTGTGGTCCCCTGACTGAGTGAGCCCAGGTCTCTTCTTTAGCATAGGCAGTTTGCACTTTTTCTCATTCCCGATTCCTACTATGTCCCCACCTCATTCTGAACATCTTCCATGCACTGACTTTTGTCCTGTCTGCATGCTGTTTCTCTTGCTCCTTTCCCATCTAGAAATCTCTCCTTTCCAAATATCTAAATCTGATTTAGGTTAAACAGAGATCCCTTCCAGCAAATGTCCCTCTTTTCCATCACACTGTCTCTCATAACTTGCCTCTCACTACTTTGCCTGTTCCTTGGATTCATGTGTGTTTAGCGGTAACTAATTTTAAATAGTTCAATTAGATTTAGCTTTTCAGGACTTTATATTATGCCTGTGTATGTTGTGTTTTTGCTTTGTATTTTAAATTAGATTTATAATGCATTGACATTTACTATTCTCTGTCGCTATGTAGTTTAGACAAATATATTAGACTGTCTTGATGTCCATAATAATTTATGAGATAGCCATTAGCCTTGATAATTTTTATATTTAATTTTTATTTTAATATCATTAACTTTGAGCATTTTTCCATGGTAGGACATTGTAATGTAAAAACCGAGCCAGATTACGGAGCGCAGATGGGAAGTTAAGATTGAGGGATCTTTAGCTGAAATGCTTGGATGACTTTAAATCCCAGCTCTACCACTTGCTAGCTCTGTGACCCTGGGAAAGTGACACAGCCACTCTGTTCCTCAGTTTTATGGTGATTCACTAGTCAGAGTTTGCCTGGGACTTCCACAATTTTAAAATTGAAAGGCTCATGTTCCTAGAACTCCCCCAGTCCCAGGCAAATCGAGATGGTTGGTTACCCTACCAGTTTCCTCCCCTGGATTTAACACAGAAGATAGTAGTAATGATTTGTGCTACATGGGGTTGTCATGAAATAATTCATGATAAGTGCTAAGAAAAAGCTGAGTAAAATCTATTATATGACTTAGGTTCAGTACAGGTTAAAAGAAGGTTCTTATCATGGACTTGCTGGTCAAAGCAAAATGAAGAACGACACTACTGACCTACCTCAGAGGATATGCCCAGCTGATATCTTGAGTGCAAAGACTTATTTTTCAAACAACAGAGGGGTTTCTCCGTGTAGCCAGGGCAGTGCTGTCTCTCCAAGTGCCTCTGGATGGTCTGTGGTGTCCTGGGCCTTGCCACCAATGAATCAGCTGGCTGGCACATGGCCAGCCCTGGGCTAGGGTTCAGAGCACTGGCAGTCTGAATGATCTTTTATGGGGTTTGCAGGGAAGAACCTCTGGGTCCTTTCAGTAAGGAAGGACGCTGGCTGACCTCTGCAGAGCTCTGCACGTCTGCAAAGCATGGTTCCATGAGGCATTCCTGTCCTCATGAGAATTCTGTGACTCGGGCAGGAAAGACATTAATTATCTCCATTTCTCAAGAGGGGAACTGAAGTTCAGAAGGGTTAGATGGCTTCTGCAGTGCCACGCAGAAAGAACTGACAGGGTGAGGATCAGGATTAACAGATTCTGGGGTTTTTTATGTGTGTGTGGTATGGGTGTGTATGGTATATGTGTATTTGTTTGGTAGGTATGTATGTGTGGTGTATAGTGTGGGTTTTGTGTGTGGCATATGGTGGGCAGTATGTGTGTGTGTGTGTGTGTATGTGTGGTTTATATGTTGTATGTTATATGGTGTGATGTGAGTGGTTTGTGTTTTGGTGTATGAAGTGTGTATATAAGTGGTGTGTGTGTGATGTGTGTGGTTTGTGGTGTGTGTATGATGTACTGATGTATGTGTGTGGTGTATGTGAGGTATGGTTTGTGTGAGTATATGTGTGCCTGCTATATAGTGTGTGTGTATGGCAGTGAGGTGTATGGTCTGTGTGGTTTATGTAGTGCACAGTCTGTGTAGGGTGTATGTATGTGGTCTGTGATATGTGTGCTATGTGTATGGTGTATGGAGCATGTGTGTATGTGTACATGGTATATGGTGTGTGTGTGTGTGTGTGTGTGTGTGTGTATGGTATGTGGTGGTGTGTGGTGACTGAGGTGTGTTGGGATTTGGTGTACTGTGTGTGGGGGCGTTGTGTGGTGTGTAGTGTGTGTGGCTTGTATATGTGTGGTGTATGATGTGTGTGTGTGTGTGTGTGTGTGTGGGTGTGGGTGTGTGGGTGTGTTTCTGTGTGTGTGTGTTTTATCTATCTCCATGCCACTAAAAGCCTTTCCTGTGTGAAGGAAGGCTGATGGAAGATTGATAAAGCCTGAGTCAGAACTCAACAAGTGTCTAAATGCTTTTACAAATCCCACATGTAGGGAATGAATGTGAGAGAGAGAGAGAGAGAGAGAGAGAGAGAGAGAGAGA
>NW_017732244.1:56646-93106 GCF_001890085.2 Hipposideros armiger | reverse complement strand
GAGAGAGAGAGAGAGAGAGAGAGAGAGAGAGAGAGAGAGAGAGAGAGAGAGAGAGAATGAGGGAGAAAGATTCTTGAATGAATATTTTGAGTACTTAGCTCTTCCCCACAGCAATCTAAGTAGGAAATACTATTATCTTCTTATTACAGAGGAGGGAGATGAAATACAGAAAGGTGAAATGACTTGGTTAAGTTCCCCATAATCTTAAGAGGAGGTACCAGAATTTGGCCTTGGCCAACTGGCTTCAGAGACCAGTTTCTGATGTCTGCTACAGCATCCTTTTAACACAAGGAGCAGATTTGGGGAATGATGCTTCCTAAGTCCTCCCAGGGTGGATGAACTCCCTGGTTACATATAACAACAATGAAATACCAGGCCATGCTTTCATCAAGCTCTGAACCCTAAGGAAGTCTTAGACACAACCAACAATGTGTTATAAAGGCAAAGTGACTTGAAACACTTAGACCAGTTAAATTCAAAGGCCTGCAAAGTGTGTAAAAATGTCTGCTTCATATCTCATCAGCCATCCCTTGCTCAGACTCCCAGTTACAGTGGTAGATTATGTGGAAGTTAAGCCCAAAAGGGCTGTGTCACATTCTGGCTCTGCCACTCGTAGCTATACCTGAACCAGATATTCAAGGTCTCTGAGCCTCGTTCCCAAATTTGTAACATAAAGACAGGGCACTTCGCTTTGTCTACTTACCAGTATCATCATAAGGCTATAAGAAAAGAACCCACATTGAGACCACAACAGTAAAGTTTAAGGTATTATTAATATTCACGACACTCATAAAAGAAGGCAGCATATAAAATGTAGCACACTGAGTCATAAATTTTACCTTAAATTGATATGCTGGCTATAATATGCATTAAACATTTAATTAACAAGGCTGTTCTTTTTAGATTTTAAAGGGTTATTTGGAAGTGTTTTCGATGGTCCAGGCCAGGCCACTTAAAAAGCTATCCAGGAACGTTTGAACTCCTGTTTCTTTTTTTCCTTAATGGATTTCTTTCTACTAAGTAGAGGTAACCAAAATCATTCCACTAACCTTTGCACTGTGCTCAAAGTTTAGATTTTTCTATTTTTCCAACGAAGGCATTATACTAACTACACATTTAAAAGTTTTACTAACTTTTATTAGGGAAAGTCTCTTGCCTTTTTCATCCCCTCTCCTCCCCACTATCTACAAGATTGCTTGAGTAGAATGTAAATGCTGAAAGGTAACCTCACAGTCCAGCTCCATAAGGCATGGACTTTGTTTAAAGCATGAGTGTATAGTCAGTACTTAGCACAGTGTCTGACATTTAATAAGTGTTCAAAAAGTATCTCCTGAAGGGATGGATGGATGGATGGATGGATGGATGGATGGATAGAACAGATAGATAGATGGGTGGATAGATGGAGAGGTGGATGAGAAGCTGCCAGAAAACAAGTATGATAATGGAATTCTCCTTCCATAGTTTCCTTTAGTGATGGTTGCTGAGGCAAACAGACAATTTCTAGAATTATTGGGAGTTATATAGGGCAGTACAGCAGAAAACATTTTTTTCCTCCTAATTATTGCCTCCCTAAATCACAACCTAGTCAGAAACATCAGAACTAAGCTTTCAAATGAGCACTTCAAGTCCCCTTGAAAAGAATTAAAATACAGATATCTATTTAGTACCAAATAAATTAACATTTATTGAATGCCTACTCAGTGCCAAATACAGTATTTTGTTTTTTATGTATGTTAACTCATTTAATCTTCAACCTTATGAAGGCGAAATTATGATTGTCATTTATCTTGAGTTGAAAGAGATTACCTTCTGTGCCCAAGATCACACAGTGAAACATGGCTAGAACAGTAGTTTTTTTGCCCAACATCCCTTCTTTCAATCTGCTCTAAAAATGGAGACTGCTTCTTGTCCTTGTCTGCTCCTTGTATTCTGCTGGAGCTAGTCTCCTCTAGAAAGAATGGAAAGCATGTGACATCAACCTAGTTAGCAATGCCACTAGTCTCTTTCACCCAAATGATTTACCCGAACTTGAGCATATGCCCCAAGTCTGATCAATCAGACAGCTCCCTCACTCCTCTCCTTACCTAATGCCCCAGCCTGGTAGCTCTGGCTGCACAGGACAGTGAGATCCAAATCAGTGAACCTGCATTTGGACATTGCTTTTACTGGTGAACTGAGTCATCATGCCAAATGTGAAGCTGAGCCCGGTTCAGCACACACATTCCCCTTGCAAATAAACAGGGGACCAGAAAAGAACTGAGGTCATCACATACTCCCATTGGCCTTGGTTGGAAAAGCTTGGGGCCATCATTTGGTGGCTGAATCCTCGAGTCTGTGTGAGAAGCTGGAGCAACCAATCCAGAACTCACAGCAATAAATGGCCAAGATTTTATCTAAGCATCTTTTTCCAGCAATAATTCCACATATGTACAAGATGGATGTAAAACTCCATTTTATTTTCAAACCAAGAACCTAATGCAAGATATGAATTAAAAGCAGCTCTCCCTGGACTCTCACAGCAACTGATATCTAACAGTTACCACCTGGTGCCGGCTCCGTAGCATCCAGCACATGATGGGCTGGCATTTGGTACAAATCAACCGCTCAAATGCCGTCATTTCTTCAACTTTCCGACAGAGAGAATTTCCCAAACATCTGCCTAGTCCCCTACTGCTTCTCTGACTTCACCCATTTCCTCCTAAAGAGAATTTTATCTCCGAACTGCAGTGAGGATGCTGAATATAAATATATATAATTAGTCTACATTAATATAATTAGTCTGTCTCTCTCCTGATCCAGAAATGGTTGCCCATTTTTAGCGGCTAATGGTTGGAATTATTTATGTCCATTTGTTCAAGGACTAAAAATTGATTCCAAAAAAAAAATGCATACAGATTACCACAGAAAGGTCCCTTTCATCTTCTCAACCCCTTGCTTTAGGTCTGGCTTCCATCTCCTGGCTTCTTGAGAATTGAGTGTGGTAGGTTAGGAGAGATTAGATTCACAGAAGGCACTTTGTCCATTTATTCCCTTTGATAAATTACGAGCAAGTGGACAAAACAAAGTACTTTGGCTAGTCCAAAGCTGACAGCTCCATCTGCACAGCAGCGCTGGGTGCACCCCTCTTTCTGTAAAAGGGTAGGGCCACGTTCAAGAAGAAATTCATGCCCACTTAGGACTATGCATTCATTATGTCTTCTCTACCAGTCTAGCTCCTTTGGCTACTTTGAAATCTCAGACACACCCCAAATTCGACATACTCATATCCATACATTCCAAAATCACAACCAAAAGTAGATATTAGAAGACAATTCTACATAAATATCTTCTTATTTACAACTTGCAAGTCACAACTTTTCATGTAGCCTGTGCTGCTCTTTCTATAATAGCTACCATGTTAAACCCAGTATGCCTAACACGGCATTATTTTTTTAGATATATCACTTTACCTCAGAATCACAAATCAGTGAGGTGGGAATAAGTATGCTCATTTTATAAATGAGAACACTGAGTCTAAGAAGAGTTAAAGAAAAACAAACCAAAAACATATCCAGCTAGTAGTTACTGATATGGACTCATACAAACCTGGATTTGTTATTTTCTTTTTTAAAGATTTTTATTGGGGAATTGGGGGATGGGAACAGTGCTGGGGAATTGGGGGAAGGGGAACAGACAAGTTGTTGTCCTTTTGTTCTTCAGTCTAGTTGTGGAGGACGTCGCTTCACTGGCCCAAGTTGGCACCATCATTGCGCTCTTCCCGGGCGAGGCAGATCAGTCGCCGGCTTCTGGACAGCCGCTCATGGCAGCTTGAGGGCCACTCACGCTGGCTGCTGGCTACACATGGTAGCCCAAGGCAACCCACTGCAGCCCCACTGCAGCCTACACTGCCGCGGGTGACTCACAGCAGCCCAGCTCCAGGTTGAGCTGTTGTTCAGCATCTTAGCTGTAGAGGGCAGTGTCACTGGCCCTCATATGTGGGATCTGAACCGAGGCCCTCTGGCGTCCCAAGCCAGCTCTTTACCAACGCGCCACTCGGCTGGCCCCAAACCTGGATTTGAATCCTATCTCTGCAACTTAACTGGCTCTGCGGTCCTGGACATCATCCTCACAGTAATATTGAGGCAGATGTGCTATTCCCACTTTAAGATCAAGAAACTACAGTTCAGAAAATAATTGAATTATCTCATTTGCATAGGGCCAACTCACTAACACATGCGAGATGCAGGATGGCTTAATCTGTTTGTCTCCAAAAATAGCAGACTTAACTATCATCTTTTATTGCCTCCTTGATGAAAAAAAGAGGCTTCGTTGTGATTGAAACAAGTATAGCAATTAATTTAAGCATAGATCTCATCCAATAAGTGTGAAAGACCGTACTTGCTGATGTATGATGGCAGCAGTGCTATTTTGAGAAAGGGGTTGGAGAGGATGCTCTTCCAGGGGATCAACCTGCTTTAGTCAGCCCTGAGGACCTAGCATGTCTCTATGCTCACTATCCCCAAGTCTGGGGGCTCTCTTTGGAGGGGTGGATCCCAAGCAGCTACCCCAAGATGAGTGGAGCTATGTATTTGGGTAAGAGAATGAAGGCAAGAGTGAGAGAGAGGAGAGAAAGAAGCATGTATATGACAGCGAAAAGCCAATTACTAGTGGTATGACCTTAGACCAGTACCTGTCACATATACAGTGCTTACTGAATGTAAGATTTTATTCATATGGAGTGTCGCATTTTAAAAGCATTTGATCTGGAGTTAGATTGCCTGTGGTTGAACGCGAGCTTTATTTCCTTCCAACTCTGTGATATTGAGCAAATTGCTTAACCTTACTATGCCTTAATATTTTCCAATGAAAAACGTTGCCACCTCATTAAATGAGATGAAAAGAGCATTTAGAACTGTGATTGAGATATAATAAGTGCTTAAGAAAGTTAGTTGTTTTTATTGTCACTACGTTGTAAGCACAGAGCTATGAAAGCGTTATAGCCGAAATGTTAACATGGAAAACCCTCCATTCTGAACCCAGGATCTTTTTTTTCTTACACCCGTTGCCCGTACTCTGACAGTGCCAGCTCCCACAGGTACCAGCAAAGGCATGTTCTCAACCCCGGCATGATGAAGGGCCTCCTTTGCAATGATTATCATCCTTCCCATTCTCTCCTGCATACCCCATCCTCACCCCTGTCAGGTTGATATGACCTTCAACACCAGATGGATAACACCCCAGATGGGAAGCAGGGATTGGCTGGGAGCGTGGCTTCCATAAGCATTATGTCCCTTCTGATTTATATGGAGGGAGGGCGGTGCTGACAGGCACTCCTGCTCATAGATTACCTTCATCCTGGCTGCAGTCAGCCCCACAGGAGAGGCGTGTGCAGGGTGGCCTGGCACGCTATATCTCATATTACCGGAGGTGGCAGCAAAGCTTCCTCTTCCTAGGGAAAATTCCTACCCTATCAACCACAAAAATAATATTGCAGGTGCATGTCTATGAATCTCGCCAGCAAACCCTATCTCCAGGCTAAGTCCCTGGATCAAGGGTACAGAAAAAAAAAAAAAAAAGGAAACAGGACCTAACCTCACAAGCAGCACTTCCCAGCTCAGGCTGATGAGAGGAAAATGGATACCAGGGCCCCTTAAACAAAACAGGCCAGTGGTGAGAAGTCAGGGAGTGGGCCAGAATAGGTCTAGACTAGACCACGGAGCTATCCCCATGTCATTTCTCCTTCACAGACAGCGCCATCTCTGAACCCTCAGCCCAGGCATGCTATTTCTCTTACATGCCTTATTGTTATTAGCTGAATTGAGGCCCCCTCAATTTATATGTTGAAGTAAGTCTGTCCTTCGGATCTCAGAATGTGAATGCATTTAGAGATAAGGTCTTTACAGAGGTGATTAAGTTAAAATGAGTCTGTTAGGGTAGGTTCTAATGGAATCTGACTGCTGTCTTTAAGAGAAGAGGAGATTAGGATACACAGAGAGATGCCAGGTATGCGCACACACGGAGGAAAGGCCACGTGAGAACACAAAGAGAAGATGGCTGTCTGCAACCCAAGGAGAAACCAAACTGGCTAATACCTTGGTTTTAGCCTTCCAGCCTCCAGAATTGTAAGACAACACATTTCTTTTGTTTAAACCAGCCATCTCTATTGTGTTATGGAAGCCTGAGCAGATAGCTGAGATGTTGATAAACTTAAAACTCAAAATCTACTTACAAGTTAAGAGTAGGAAAGGGGAGAGACCAATCACCTAGTGGGGCTGGGAGGATGAGTTAAAGTTGCTTTGCAGGGTCCCTGCCCAAGTACAGCGAAATGGAGCTGAGAACTTCCCTAATTCCCATTCTTTTCCAGGAAAATGTGAAAGCCTATGTGTTCATTAAAAACAAAACAAAACAAAAAGCAACATGGAGCAAATTCTTATTATGTGCCAGGCACTGCTTAGCTGCCAAAATTGCAATGATCAATAAAATATTCTCCATGATCTAGTGAGAGAAATGTTAAATTTTATTGTGCACATTTGTTTACATGCCCACATGCTGTAATTAGATGATCTTCTATTTTTTTATATTGTTATCATCTCCTTAACCCATATTCACTCACCAAGCATTACAATAGGTATATTTCAGCATGTCTAATACATGCCAAGCACAAGAATGTATTTCAGGGTTTTGCGCATGACCCTGTCTTACTGGCTATTTAATTTAAGCACTGACCTGAGACAAGATGTGGGCTGCATCCGAATGTTTCTGTGGACCATACTGAGCTGAGAAAAGTGGTTAACAATCAGAGACAGATCAGGATTCAAAAAGATCTTGATCTCTGAGAAAAATGGTCTAAGATTAATTTGGTAAAATTGATTCAGGATAATATGCTATGTTTAGATAAAGAACCAGCAGCTTAAGTCTATGCAGAGGAGGGGGCGTACTTTATTAGCATGAGAAGAAAACTAAATCTTTTAGTTGTTCTGCATCCATTCTGCCTTCTCTTTCTGTCCATTTGCTACACTTTCTCCTTCCTGTTTCTTTCCTCTGTGGTGTGCCTGCTCGACAGATCTCATGGCCACAACCTTGGTTCTCCCTTCCCACATCTGAGGTCTCTCCCTGGCACCCTGCCTTCAATGGCAAAAAGCTTTTTTATACCTGAACCTCTGCATGGCCACAATGGAAAGCATCCATACAGTGTAGCCAACACCCAGAAGAGGGTATCGAGGACAGTGAAAGGCTGACTATCACAAAGAATGGCTAAATAAATGGAAAGTGAAAAAAAAAAAAAAAAGACAAGACTTATTGGGATCAGCAGAGCTAACTTCAAAATAACTCAGAGTACCACCGTGAGGATGCAGACTACATCATTCTGCAAAGGAACCCAACAGGTAAGAGTTATAGGAAACCAAAGATGAGATTCAATTTAAGCAAAAAAAAGTTCAAAAATTGGATTTGATTAGCTCGCCAAGCACTGAGCTGCTATTGGAAGTACATAGGTTAAGGATGCAGGACCATCTGCAGGGTCTTGCAAAAGGGATTCTTGCATTGGGTGGACAGTAGGCCTGAATGACCTCTAATGTTGCTTCTAAATTTTAGATTCTCTTCTAACCGAGTTGGATTCTATTATATTTGGAGCTAGGCTGGGGTGGAAAGTGCAAGCTCCTATAAAATAGGCTCATTTTGCCACCTTTTTAGAGAGCAAGTGAAATTTATACTTAGCTCAAATGTCAATTTTAGGCACTCACAGCTGCTGGGTAGGAAATTCGGATCCTGCTGAAGAAAAAAGGAGCCCAGCTGTCTTTGACTCATCACCCTCCAGTGTTGCCGAGGTCACTGTCACCTTGCAATTAGCACTGACCTTCAAAGAAAAGCAGGCTCATCATGTGTGCTGTGCTGGCTAGAACTCTCGGTGGCCAGAAAAAGAGCCAAGACTTTGAAATGGTTGAAATTTGTGTGAATTAAGAAAACCTTTGATCTTAATGGGTGATTCTGACTGTCTATCACACTCTTGCCCGTTCTAGCTGCTTCGTGACAAATCCTTGAGAACAATCCCCACTCGAACTGTAGCGTGCTGGTCCCCTGCAGCACCAAAGGAATGCAAACTATGAGAATGAGAAGGTGAAAGTTTTCTCCATATTACATTTCATGTTTCACAGAAGGATTTTAAAGACCCTTTAACTATTGGCATATGACTGTAAAAATAGGGGTGGTAGCCACCTCTCATCCTCACCTCTGATACTTTCATGGCTAGATGAGATGGAGCAGAGACAGTGGGAAGAGCTCTGGGTGGAGAGTTAGGAGACCTGAGCACCAGCTGTGTCTCTTACCAGATAGCCTCAGTAGCCAGGGCCACCTTAGGTCTGAATCGGTTTCTCCTCCCACCTTAGAATTTCCCTCCGAGATTGTTTACAAGCTCAGGTGGGACACCTGTCTCCGAACCTCCTCTCACCCTTTTTTTCACTGTCCTACGGAGAACATCTTTAAGCTTTGCTTTCTTTATCTACAAAATGTGGGAAAAATAATAATTTCCCTTTCTCATGGTTGTTTAATCAACATGGGTTATTAGTAGACCATGGTTATCAGCATATACAATGTTACCTAAATAAAAAGGTGTATGCTTTAAAAAATTTTTTTTTCTAAATAATGTCAGCTAAATTGAGCTATTCTATATTGCCAGGCACTAGGCCAAAGATATAACATGATGTCTAATTGAACTCCCTCAAACATCCCTATGTGGAAGGTATTATTACTATCCATCATTAAGGATGAAGCAACTGCAGCCCAGAGAGGTTAATCATGTTCTCAAAGTCACGCAGCTAACAAGTGGCAGAGCTGGGATAGGACCTTACAACACTCCACTGTCTAATGAAGTGACCGTGACCGCAGGCCAAGTTTTTTTAAAAGACAAAAACTGGTTGTAATTGTCAGGGTTGATCCCCTTATCCTTCTGACTCACTGTTGCCTCTAAGTTGCCAAAAAATAGCGCTGCTGTATTCGATTGAAACAGCTCCTCCCCCAAGTCTCTGTGATCTTGGCAAGGGTGCCAGCCTGAGATCTACAAAGCTGTCCTGCCATTTCATGCTGCTTCTCATCTGTGACAGTTTCAGGAATCAGCAGGCCCTACACCTGTCTTTCTCCTTTCAAAGCTGTTAGCAAGAAAGTGGCAAATGCCTTACCCCCACTTCCCCTGCTGGTGGGGGCTTCTTTTCTCACCCACATGTTGAGAGATTTCAAAACCCCAAGGCCTTTTCAGTGCCTTCCAGGACAAATTCTATAGGCAGAGAATTAGAGGTGGAGATGCCAGGGAGAGGGAGAAGAGAATAGGCTTTTATTCTGACCACAGTTTCATGTTAATATCTATGTCCATGAGCAGGTGAGCACAGAGGTGAAAGCAACATCTGCACTGGCCAGCAGGTGCCAACCTCCTGTCCTTTGGGACCACCGGACTCAAGACAGCTTCAACGGGTCTTGGGAGGGGCATAAGGAATCAGCCTGGTAGTTTCAATGCTCACTAAAATGCCCCTCGGGCCTCTCCTCCTCATGTCCTCCAAAGCCCTGCAGCATTTCTCAGAGGCTTCAGGTGGATTCTGAACGTCAAAGAGAGACTGTCTACACTCACTGTCCTTTCATCGGAGTCATTTTAAAAGTGGGACTGTAGGACCAGGTGGTGCAGGCCAGGATCGTGAAGGAGGTGGATGGTGCTGGCTTTTGGCACATAGTGGAGCTCAGAGCATTCGAGCTGGGCTCTACAGGAAGTGCCTCCCGGGCGGGAACCAGGGAGCTCTGGCTGGCACTGCCCAGTGTGAAAGTCACGCATTCTTGGCAATCTGGATGGGCAAGTCTGAATTGCCGGTCAGAGAGAACATGTCACAGAGAGGAAGGAACGCTTGTCACTCACATGAGGACCTGGGAGGAAGAGCCTTCCTTTCCTCATCGCCTCAATCGCCAAATGAAGCATATCCAAAATTACTGGTATCCTCAAGTCAACTCCTTAATCTTAAATGGTGGATGCAAAGATGTTGAGTTGCCCTGGGTTTCTAACCATGCTATTTGAAGCCCCACCCCCACCCCGATTAAGAATCTTCTCGTCTCTGAGGATACCTCCCATCACCTCCTCCTCCCACTGCATGCTGATCTAATCCGGTTCTTCCGAAACTCATTCTTACCAGTCCTCCAACCTTCTCTAGAATTTGTCCCTGAAATCCATCTCCCTAAAACTCTGTCCTCATCCTCAAACACCCTCAATCATTTCCTGTTGCCGGTTGTTTTAAAGCCTCTCTCTTTTGCCTATCAGTTGTGGCCCTTCCCTATATGGTCCTACCTGTCTTTCCACATTGATTTTCTACTACTTCCTCCCGGGAATGTTCTGTTTTAATTCCTGTATGTGTGTGGGGAGTGGAGGGGTGGGGTGTCTGGAAAAGGCTTCCCAGAGGACCTGGCTTTGAAATGAATGTGGGAAGAAGAGAGGCATCCATTCTGCACAGAGTGATGGGGGGACCTACAGGCCTGCCCCCACCCGGAACAAGGACCTGCTGCATGAAAGGGGCCCCTTGCTTGCTTGGGGGGCAGAAAATCATGCAGATCATCACTTATAGGATTGTCTCTCCCTACAGGAACTACAAGAACTCAATAGATGCTCTCATATTAGCACATGAATAAATGCCACAGGGATCGGGAAGGGGAAGGGGTGAAGAAAGAGAGGCACTCTGGGAAGTGATTTGTGCAGTCTAAAACACAATACCTGTAGACTTCATAATACAAAGAGCAGAATGTACAGCCAGACGGAATATCTTCTTACCTGGTAGAGATCAGCGGGAAGGAATCAGAAAGCTTTGTGGGGGCTTGCATTATAAAAGGTTGAGAAATACTGTAAGTTAGCAGAGAAAAAAAGCCAGATAAAAGGATTAACAACTGGGACAGTTTGAGTTCAAATCCCAGCTTCTTACTTAAACCCCAAACATTTTTCAACGGGTGACCTTGGGAAAGTTACTTAGACTTTCTACTTTTTAGTTGCTCATTCAGTGTGTGTGTCTTTTGCTTTTTAAAATCTGTGTGATGGGGAATAACAATAGCACCCAGTTCTTAGGGTGGTTGTGAGGATAATATTAGGTGCTGTGGATAAAAAGCACTTGGCATAGGATTTAGGGGCACATGGTTATGTGTTCACTATATCAATAAACTTTAGGTGACGGCATCATGTTATTATTGTTATTAAACCAACTTTCAAGAACAAGTAAAATCTTGTGATTTGGATCTACCTCTTGATGTGTTCACTTCTTTTTTCTCTGTATTTACCACCGCCTCTAAGGGCTCCAATCTTCTCTACCACCCTCTGTAGTTTCCTTTCATGCTTGTCAATTGCCTTTAAACCATTTTGTCAACAGGGAGAGAAGGACCAACTTCTAGGAAAGGAGAACAACATCATGTCCTATGTCTTCAAGTACCTAGCCTGCCCTCTTCTAGCAAATTCATCCCATATGCCCTCTGCTCTCAACTCTAGGATAGCATTTTAGTGTTATTCAAAGGAAATGTAGTATATACCTCGGATTGCTCTATAAGCATGCTCTTCCATTAGCACGGTGGGAGAGCATCTTCTGAAAATAAAGCTATGTGCATTAAGAATGGAAAAAGATGGGGTGTATATTAAAACGACAAAACACTCTCAAATTCAAGGCATCTCGGACATCATTCCATATAAAGAGGCTGTTTGGGGTTTGGTAAAGGAGTTCTCTTTGTGCCCCCCAACTCCAAAGGGCAGCAGTCTTTCTGGCCCTCTGGGTGCGCAGAGCCCTCCAAGACGGTGTAACTGTTCGTATTCCACAAGAAGGAGCTGTGACTTGCCTTCAAATTTAGGACCTTGCTCCTTGGATCAATATCCAGCCTGTTGGCTAATGACCTTTCTGTCCCCTCATCGAATGCATCACTCAGCATGTTGTGCAGAAGTGGGGAGCAGTGGGGGCCCACTCATTCCCTCACTGGACACTGACTAATCACCACCATTAGGTCCACATTCACATGTGACAAGGCAACGCAGAAAGGCCCCAATTCCTATTTAATAAAGGCTCCTGTGGCCCAAACGGCTGCAATGCTCAAGGAATGCCAATGGCTACACCTACTCAGCCATCCGTCTCACCCCTTCACTGCTCGCCTCCACACTAAGTAACCTTTTCCAGTATTAATTACAAAGGTCCCTGGGAACCTAATGGATAGAAATGACCTCGTGTGTAAAAAGTAGAGAAAAAGAAAAGAAATACGCTGCCCTTGTGATGCTGCCCTCGTGTGCAGAGCACTGAACAGTTTGGTAAATCCTTCACAGACGCGTTCTCAGTCTTTTCAACAATTGTGCTACATTTTTGTCCCTGTACAGATGGGGCAATTGAGCAGGGAGGGATCAAAATTATGCGATTAGGAAATGCACATGCTAGTGTCCTGCTCCCAGAAATCTGCTGCTGTTTCCCACCACACAACCACCTGAATGGTGTACTTTGAGGGGCTCTATTCTAAAATGCTGTGCCCACATTGGCTTCACGAGGCTCAAAAGAACACCATTAGTAAGTTAGCAGTCGTGTAACTGCTGCCCTGTTCCCTTTGTATTTTGCCCAGGGCTAGCTTTGCTGTTAAATTCTTCAGGGGAACCAAATGGTTAGACCTTGGCTAGTTTCCAAACATAGCAGAGGGCACCTTTAACTGCCGAGGTTAACACTGCACCCTTAGCTACGCACTGAGGCAGAAAACCTCAGTACAGCCAAATCATATTTCTGTCACAAGATGAATTTAATTTTGAACACATTCAAGCCGCCCCCTCTATTTTTGGTGTCAACCTGTTACTGTAATTTAATTATCAGGAGAGAAAATTAGGGGATGAGATTCAGAGAGAAGAGAAAGTGCCTCCCAACTATGGTTCCATGCAGAAAAGGCTTCCTGCAAATGTGCAGACACCCTGTTTTTTCTGTGTGAGGACACTTCCACATTTCCTCAGCCTCAGACCCCTGCATGCCCAAGCTGGGTTGAGCAAACCCCAAATGGATTCACTTTTATCTTCCACATCATCAACTCCCTTCTTATTTGAGAATATTTATGACCAGGGAGGGTACAAGAGGAGGAGAGAGCCCAGCTGGGATTGTGGGTCCAGGTGCAGTTTTCTGTTCTGGCTGTTAGAGAAATCCTATTTTGACTTGAAACCTGCCTAAATTTCCCCTGGAATTGATCGTGAGAGAACACAAATGAACCCCTACCAAGCCTCCTTAAGAGTTATTCTTCTCGTTACCTTCTTTTCTGAGAAAGCCGGCTGGCCAAGGGCCTCCACCTCATCAAGCCTCTCTGCTCCTCAGCTCCTAAATTAACCAGCCTTCCGTTTCTGCTTTCTACACAAACCCCCTGCTGCTCCCCAAAGTGTTAGGTGACAGCTGTGCACACCCAGGAAAATAGATTTCTAGCTTCGGCACGATATTGCTTTAGGAGGATCTGTGCTCCACACAGCATCGCGCGCGCGTGTGTGTGTGTGTGTGTGTGTGTGTGTGTGTGTGTGTGTGTGTGTGTAGGGGGGTGGGGGAGGGGAGGGGTTTGACAATACGCCTTCTGACAGACAGAATCAGTCCTTGGCCATGCAGAGCCTTTTTTTCTCATGCATTCTTGTGCATCCACTGATGCTGGCAATTATGCGATTCTGTGTGGTTGTTTGTATTATGCATTATGAAAGGGACAGAGGGGGGAAAAAGGGGACTAGAATAATGGGAGAAATCATTCATAGCAAATAGATCTCAAATAATTGCAAGTCAATAACATTTTCAGTAAAAGGACTATATCAAAGAATGAATTCATCTCTTGGCACCTTCATTCATTCATTCAACCATTCAGTTAATACATCAACACTTATGGGTCACCGTTCAGATGCCAGGCACTGTGCTGAATGAGGGATGCAACAGTGACTACTCCTATCAAGCTTGCATTTCTGTGGGAAATTGACCTTTACAATGGGGTGTTATATGCTGTGTGGAGAAGTCCAGGGTTTCTGCCATCACCTGGAGAAGTCAGGAATGGCTTCGACAAGGAAACCATGTCTATGCTGAAGCCAGAAAGATCAGCAGAAGTAGGCCAGGTGAAGGGGGTGCATGTGCTCGTGTGTGTGCCTGTGTATGTGTACAAGTGGGTGTGAGAGCAGATATGTGGGAGCATGATCATATGCTTCCTCCCACCTGTGGTGGGAGCTGGGAAAAGGGGTAAGAAATACATGCAGAAGCAAAGTATATGCTGAAAGACAAGAAGTAAGATGAGCAGAGGCCAGATCACACAATGCTTGGTAAGCCACAATAGCTTGGTAAAAAGTATTTACTTCTAACAGATACTTGAGGCATCGGTGGGGGAGGAGTGGTAGGCAAAGAATGACATACATAGATGTGTGGTTTTTAAAACATACACTAATGGCAGAAAGTAGCATGTATTCGAGGTAGGTTAGCTGGGGGCAGGGAGATCTTTCTGGAGATTGTTAATGCCAGTTTGCCAATAAATGATGGTGTCTTGCACTAGGGTAAGGGCAATGGAGAGAGAGAAGAAATACATATTCTATAGCTTCTTTCTATGTACTTCATTCATATACATATATATCAGAATCATTCGGATTTAATAGGATTTTGGTTAATAGGATTGATAGGATATGGAAAGTAAGAGAGAAGGGATAGGCATGGATGACCCCCAGGTTTCTACATGAGCAACTGGGTGCTATTTTCTACGAAGGGAATCCAAGGAGGAACAGAGAAAGAAAACAAATAAATTAGCACTAAATATACTGAGCTCGAAGTACCCATGGAGCAGCTAGGGAACAAGTGCTTTAGGTAGTAGGATACATGGGTCTGGAACTCCAGAGATGCAGGCTGGAGGCAGAGGTGTGCTGGTAAGTGTTTAGCAACTGGCTGGCTGAAAGAACAAAAGCCCTGATTTTTAAGTGTTGGCCTATTTCTGTGGTGTATATCCTCCCACCATGGCCAATTTCAAGCTACCGATGTGATGTAATTGAGTATGGTGTTGTGAAAGGATGGAACAGTTGGATCTCATAAGCTCACCGCAGCATACCACTGGCTGAAAGTCAAGTTTGGGGACTCTTTAGCCCTGGGAGCAAACTGAGAATGTGGGAGTAGATAAGATCAGCAGCAGCAAGTTTAGAATGGGAGGGAGGGAGGGAAAATAAGCAAGCTCAGTTCAGAGAACTGAGTCACGTGTAATCAGAAGACTGAGATTGAACAGCAAGAGATTAATAAGACGTCATATTTATTGAGCATTTACGCCCTGCCAAGCATCTTATATGTATTAGGTCTTTTAATCCACACTCAGTTCTAAGAGGTTGGTGCTACTGTCATCCTCATTTTATAGATGAGGAACTGAGGTACAGAGAGGTTAAGTCACTTGCACAAGGTCACACAGCTAGCCATTAGTAGAGCCATGTTTTGTACCCTGGTAGGCTGAATTGGAGCCTGTGCTTTTCAAGTCAATTTTATACCAAGAGACTGTGGAATGCAACTTTAAAGTTCAAAGAAATGGAATAGTCAGAAAATCACAAAACACTAGTGAAAGAGGGGCCTTAGAAATAACTCTCTCGTTTCAAAACAAGGAAACTGAAGACCAGCCCTGAATCTCAAAAGATGATCTAAAGGGAATTTCCCCTCTCTCAGTGCCTCACCACCTGCTGTAAACAAAATAGAAACCCAAAATTTTAAGAACTTACATATATTGTCTTTAAGGAAAAAAATTGCTACTGCTCAAGAGCTGGCTCAAACCCCCAATTCTGGAAGCCATCCAGCTGATCTGATCCCTGTCCCTCACACGCACTTTCTCATTCATGTGTCAGACCGGGGTCTCTCAAAAAATTACGTCATTAATTCTCTACTCTATTTTCTTGCACCTGCTTACGGGTTGGATTCTGATTCATTTTACAGCATCCCCCATGTATGCATTTCATCTCCTACATCATGGTTGGTTCTTGCATGTCAAAGAAGCAGTTTAACAGGGGCTCTCATGTTTCTTTGGTCTTGCATTCCAGCAGGCACTTAATAAGTGTTTGTTGAATCAACAAAGGACTCACCCACCTTAGAGAGACAGTCACAGATGGCTTCATCTCATTCCTTCCTAAAATACAGTGGCTGCTGGACTGATTCCCTGAAACAGAGGGGCAGCTGCTCACTGAAGCAGTGCTGTTATGACTGTGTGGAGGACAAATGGGGAATTCAGTCTGTAAAATCCATGGTGGGAGATAGGGTCAGGGTTGCACTGCTTGGCCAAGGCACATCAAGGCCTCTCTGCCCAAGAGCGGAGCCCTATGAGTCAGCCTCTCTCCCCAGTCAGAAGCCTCACCCATCCACAGCACCACATTTAGTGAACAAGGCACACCCAGTGATGTCTGCGTCCTCTAGAATGTTAGACACATTTACTCTGGGCTTTTCTAAATTAGCTGAGAGTTGTGCACAAGACTGCCTACTGGTAGACAGCTTCATAATGGTTAGACAGCCTGCCAAGGGGAAGGTTTCTTTGCAAAATAACTTGCAAATTAGGGCACAGTAATGGCTCAATAGTCATTGATGGCCCCTGTAGCCAGGCAGGAGGTGAGCCAAATCCTTGACAGTCAGTGGGAGTTACTCCTCTAACGCACAAGGTGTCAAGATGCTCTCCTGAAAGGGGGTTATGTAAAGGGAAGACAGCCCGTTCATTCTCTGCTCTCCTACGGGTTGTGATAGTGAGAGCCAAGGTTTTTATATGTGTGACACCATGGAGATGCCAGCCTGAGGGCTGGCCTGAAGATAACTGTGGGGATCAGTAAGCCCTCTGGTTCTTGACTTGCTGTGTGTGCTCAAGTGACTTATTTAGAGCCTTTGGGAAAACTAAGAGGAGAGCATCATAAGTACTTCGTGCCAGGTCAATACCTTTGAATTTTTTCCAAAACTGCAAATGTTCAAGCTCCTTGATAGGAGACAGTATATGTGGAGACAAGTAAGAAGCAGCAGTTCATATTTGATGGCCTGAAAATGACTGATCATTAAATTTCAATGTAGCTAGTTGACTAAAGAACATCATATCCTAATGCCCTTCCTACCTGACACTCAGATGACTGCTTTCCTGATTCTTACACTCTGCTGTTGTATAGCATCCCTCCTCTTGTCCTCTGCTAATAGACTTCAATGGCCGGAACTTCTGATCTAACATCAGAAAGCACCATATGAAAAGAAAACTGAGGAAATGCAACATAACTCAAGGGGTTCAGTAGCTAACACCTCGCCACATTCTTCTCCCTCTTTCCCATTGGCATTTGGGGGTCTGTGCAGTGCAGGCTTTGGGGTGACCACATAGTGGTCCATTCTTCCTTTTCCTTTCCATTCTGTCCTCTGCCTATCTATGGGCCATAACATTTTAATGCCACAAGAGAAGATTTAAAGAACTAAAAGAAAAATTCTACTTAACAGCAGTCTCCTCTTGGAGATGTAAATATTCATAAACACATCAGCTCTTCCAGTCCCATCACAAATAGAACCGCCAATGACACCCTTGCTGCCTTAGGCATTGTTCTAATAAATTAGGAGCAGGGGAGGGGAAGGGGGTATTTTTAACTTAAAAAAAATTTTTTTCCCCAAAAGCCATTTTTGAAGTGTCCTGCTGGGAATGGAGCTGGAAAGAAGCTGTTTTCTAGAAACAGAGACTGCTTCAAACAGAGCTGTAATTCAGATCTGAAGTGATGATTGAGACAAGGTGATCCTATCTCACATTTCCATAACACAGGCCTCATGGAGGATGCTCAGAAAAGCACAACCTGATCACAGCTTCAGTCGGCCCAGTGTGATGATGTATGTCCACCTTCTCAGCAAAAGGGGCTGCCTCAACCTCGATATGACATGCCACTTTTCGGGGAAGCCTGGAGGGTTGCCAAGACAAGATGGAGCCCTGCGTATTCCTGAGTTTATTCTCACAATCACTGGGGAATCTTTTCACAGAGAAGCAACTATTATATGGCTTCTCAACTGGTGTAGTCACGATTGTAGTATCTGAGCATAAGACCTTGATAAATATGTTTCCTTGATTTGGTTGGTATTTATTATTCAACAACTGTCTTATTAAACTTAAATTAATGGGGTATTTGGGAGACATTCCTGCATGTTGCTTCCACTTGTTTCTATCAAGAGAATTCTGCCAGGTCTTTACTAACACCCAGCTTGTGGATGACACTGCAGCCCATGTGCTTCACTTGGGGTCTCGGCCATGAGTCGCATGCAGCTGTAAACAGAGCTGGGCAACTGCCGGCCCTGATGATAAGCCATCCATCACTCAGCTAAGCTTCACCAGCCTTGGCTGTGCTCCTCCCTTCCTGCACCCACTCCTCGGGGAGTGCCTTGAGGATTACAGTTTAGAAGCAGACAGGGTGGGAGACTGAGAACGGATTAGATAGACAATAGATTCATGAGAAGACAGATAACAGCGTTGCTGGGGCTCTGTTAATTAAAAAGCAGCCATTTGTCTGAATTCTGAATGTGAAGGACCTCCTGGGAGATATTAGCCAGGCTTCCTATGAGAATCGAACATGCTCAGTTTCCACATTGTAACATGCTATAGGCAGGGACTGTGAGAGGGTTCCTGCCAGATTTGTCCTTGTTCAGAGACCTGAACACCTGTGGTGGACCAAAGCCACAGGGTCACTGCTTCCCACCTCCAACCCTTCCTAGACACTCTCTCGTAAGACTTGAGATCTGGCTTCTGGAAGAAGTTAAGACTCAACCTCTGCCCCAAATATAATGTCCTGCTAATTCAATAAGGGATGTCAGCTACTATGCTAATACTAATAATAATACTGAGAACTTATTTCCGGCCAGACACTGTTCTAGGTGCTTTACATAATTAACTCATTTTGATTCTTGCAATAATTCTATGAAGCAAATACTTTTATTATCCCCATTTTATCAGAGAAGAAATGATATAGACAAGCATATTAAACCCCTATCAACTAATACAGGTGAAATTAAGTCTGAACACAAGCAGCGTGATTGCTGAGCTGCTCTTATTAACCACTGTACTCTACTGGCCATCACAAGGACTATTTACTGCTTATGAGAGATGTCTAAAATCCCGCAAAAGAAAGCAGCCAACACATACCACTTAGAGCCAGAAACCAAGCACTCTAAATAGACAGAAAGTGCCTGCTGGATAAAGAGCAGTTCTCAGTTTAGTGCAGGTTAATTAATCTTGTGACTTGGTGTTGTCCTCAGACAAAGCAAAAGTTCCCTTTTGTGGCATTTAGTTACTTGGGAAAAAATACCATTTTTCTTATGGGCTCATGCTTCTTACCAACAAGATATCCCAGAACAAAGATTTATACAGTACTAGAAGATTCCACTGATACCGAGAGAAACTTTGCTATTATGTCTAGAGGGACTCTGCCATTCAAGATTAAGGCAGAGATTTCTGTCTTCTCCTGGAGTACTCTAGACCCTAGCTCTTTGAAATTGTTTAGAACGTAGTTCTCAGGATGCCTAACATGCATAATGTGCGTTTTGACCATGAAGTGGCAAGTAAGCTAGTACTGTTAGTAAACTCAGTATGTTTAAAAGTCTAGATGATCTTACTTTATAAAAACTCATTAACAGATAAATGCCCCCCATTGATTCAGGGTTCATAGCTTCATTACACATTAATCTCTATACAAAAATTATTTGTTGAAAGCCTGTTATGTGACAGACTTACTCTGAGTGCGAGGGATACAACAGTGAGTAGCACAAATAAAAATTGATGTCCTCACGGGGCTTACAGCCTAGTGGCTTTCCTTTGAATTTGGAGCTCCCTGTGAGTGTAACATTGGATTCTGTGTGGTTTCCAAATCTCTGAGATTATCACTGCCTAGAGTCGAATTTATAATCCACAGGCAAGGGTAGCCCACAGCCATAATTTGGACAAAGTTGTTTCAGATTACCTATTGCTTTAGAACACTTGGCAGTAAGTGAAAGTGTTATCAAGGGAGCTAGTGCAAGAGACACTGGGTCTCATCCTGGGCAGCCTAAAGAGGTGGCATGAACCCTGGACTTGGAGTCAGAAGATCTGGACCTGCCTAGCCTACCACACGTTGACTGCAGGACCTTCAGCAAGCCACTTACTTTCTTGACCCCCAGTGTCTTTGCCTATAAAAGGAGGGAGAAAAACACCTGTGGCATCTGTTTGAAAGGGTTGTATAAGCTCAAAGCAAAACAAAACAAAATGGAGATGGACTGCAGATTGTATTGCTTTGGATACCCCTGGTGGTTTATAGAATGTGAAAGAATTCACAAGATTCAGAAAAGAAAGCAAGGAAAGGTTTATTGAAAGTAGGCAATGAGGATGCCCATGGCAGTGTCTATAGAAGACGGCTGCCCCAGACTTTAGATTAGCTTTTTCTCATATAGAAAAGCACAGGTAAATTTCCTTATAGCTGAAGATGTGACTTCCAAACTAGGGATATTTTACGTATAGACTGAGGTTGTTTGATTGACATATGCTGACTATTTCTTTTTGTGCATGCTTTTTACCCATAATGCATACAGAAAAGCCCATGGGGGTGGGGTGGGGAGGGAAGCCATAATGTTCATTTTATTCTAATTGTATTATAATGAGGCTGGAGTTCAAGTTAGGAGCAGGCTCCTGCAGTCTGTGCAAGTGCTAAAAACTAGACAATTCTGGTCAGGATCTTATCTCCTTTTTCTAAGGGTGTTTGGACAGAAAAGACTAGCTCTAGGGGCTGAGCCTGGGAAATCCCTGGGGAGTGGACACAGGCAGTGCCAAGTACTGATCAAATCACTTTCTGCTAATCCCCGTGGGCTCTTTTTTGTTAACTCTTTTTTTTCTTCACCACGGGTGTGCTTGGCATCTATGAACTAGCATGTAAATGTGAGGTGTTGATATCAATGAGTCGTGTAAACTGAGAAAAACATAGATGGGCTTGTAACCCGACTTGCTTCCCCTAGAACATGTGGGGCAAAGTTCTCCTGGGAGCTCTTTCTCGCCTGTCCTTTGCTCTCCTTCTGGGTGGGAGTTTGATGTGTCAGCTTGGAGAGGCT
Organism: Hipposideros armiger; assembly: GCF_001890085.2. NCBI lineage: Eukaryota > Metazoa > Chordata > Mammalia > Chiroptera > Hipposideridae > Hipposideros > Hipposideros armiger. The sequence continues at coordinate 72,074 of NW_017732244.1, read as the reverse complement.
GAACTCTAGCCCCTAGATCTCTCTTTTTAGTATGCTCTTGGTTATCTGGGATATCAGGGAGGTTCTCTCAGGAGAACTGGAGGACAGAAGGGACACAGCTGCCGTTTGTAGCACGTATATATCTTTTCTTCCAGTTACTCAATCACACACTAACCTAGGTGCTGCCATGGAGGGATTTTGCAGATGTGTTTGAAGTCCCCATTCAGTGAATTTAAGTTAATCTAAAGGGAGATAGCCTATGTGGGGCCTGACTTAACCAGTCAGAAGTCTTTAAAAGAAGGCTTGGGCCTTCCCTGAGGGAGACACCACCCCCGGGTCAGCAATTGCTCTCCCTTCCCCCTAAACCTTCCTCCCTGATTTCCACCTTTAGTCAACAAGCTTTAGCTAATTCCAGTGGGGCTCTAGCCTACTCACGATTGTCCCTTTGCAGCTGCCTACCTTAAGAACTTTAGACTTGCTTAGCCAGCACCCACCATTGGGTAAGCCATTCCTTGCAGGAGTCCATTTATGTCTCCTCCTGGCCCTACTGCTCTGGTGAATCCTGACTGAGACACCATCCTTGCCTGCTGGTCCAGTGGTTTGCCTGTAATGGTAACTTTACTCCCACCCATGAGTGTTCTTAGACTTATAGGAAAATTGGCATCAGTGAACTTGGGAGGCACAAGCCTCTACCATATCACGTGCTGGAGGAATGAGTTGAGCAAATAAGCCGGACTTCATGTAAATATTAATTAAGTATAACAAGGTGAAGCCTAGTAATAACTTGCTTAGAAAGTTTTACTACTCAGGACCATTCCCTGGGCTCATGATTTCCTGGGTGTAGGGCTCCCTCCTTACCTTCTTAGGTTTTTTTTGTGGTTTTTTTTTATAAAATTAGGTGGTCTATCAGCTTTCTTCTTCTTCTTTTTTTTTTTTTTTTTTTTTTTGCCAGTACAGTTTGTCCTGAGCAATCAAGATAGATGGCCAGCTCAGGTAAGTTTGTGCAACAATCTCAGCAAGAGAAACGCTAAATCAATCTATTGGGGAAATATTAATGCTCTCATTAAGAGGCTTAATTAGTCACATCAGCCTCTGGTTTTTTCCATGACATTAATTTCACTTCTGACTTCAGAGCAATTGCTCTTCTCAAACTTGCGAGACACTCAACAGTTGCTCTCAATTCCCAGAATGTTAAACTATTTTGCACACAGCCAGAAGAGAGCAGTCTTAGAACCAGCCTTTCCTCCTCCTCCCCCTCCTCCTTCACACATCACACACACACACACACACACACACACACACACACACACACACACGTTTATTTCCTTTATTAGAATACTTGGCACTTAAAAAAAAAATCAAGCACTACAGAGGTCTGATCAGACAGTGGATCCTACAAAAAGAACTNACACACACACACACACACACACACACACACACACACACACACGTTTATTTCCTTTAGATATTCAAACTAAAGCTCATAATCTTTTCCATGCACACTTAGACTTACATTCCCATCTTTTTCCCATTCAAAATAATAGCAGTGGAAACAAACACACATACATTGATTTCTATGTTCCAAGCACTGTTTTAAATGCTTAAATATATCAACTTCTGCCCAGTGTCTATGAGGTAGTACTATTTTATTATCCATATTTTACCACTATGGGAACTGGGACACAGGATTAGCATCTTGCCTGCCGTCACCAGGATTAGCATCTTGCCTGCCGTCACCTATCTAAAGAAGGGGAATTAGGGTTTAGGCCCTGGCAGTCCAGCTTTGGAGCCCATGCCCTTGATTTTTCTTGCTGCTTTCTATCCAGGATGCTTCCTATGCCATGCTCCTCTTCCATATATCTTGCCATAAGGTTTTGCTATGTAATTTTTTTTTAACCCCTAAATGACTGTTTGGGGTAGAAGGCATTAAGGTTACATAGGAAAAGATCGACCTCCCTGATTTTTTATTATGAGCCTCCCTCCACAAACATTACACAAAACTGAAATTTATTTTTATGCAGGTAAAGGCCTTTCAGCATCCTTACACTGATACACCACACAATGCAAAATTTCGAATCATCTACAAAGATAGTGTCGTGTTCCTCTCTCCACCCACCTGAGAGCTTTCCAGAGGGACAGTTCCGCCACAGGCACTCTGGTGTCAGAAGCAAATACACCAAATAGTTTTTTGTCCTGTACCTGTCTCTCCCCAGAGCTCAGTGTCACCTAACAGAGTCAGTGGGCGGAAAGAAACCCCCTGGGGACACAAAGCAGAGCTGCATTAGAATTTGTGGGGATTTCTATTCTGGCTAAACCTTCAGGTTCTTACCCTCAGGGGACCTTACAGAGAGAACTGAGGTTTTTGTACCAAGGCAGTTTTCCCCTTTGAATAACATAACATCAAAAACACTGTTCTGAAGAGTAGGACATTAATCAAATACACTATTTCCAAATAAACGAAGAGTTTCAGACATTTGGAGAACTGTTCGTAGAAAAAATAATGAATTTCAAATACATGAAGAGCTCAATTAAAGTTAAAATAAATAAATCAAATGAAACAGGGCAGCATTATAGAAGAATCACTTGAGGTCACTCATTCATTCAATAAATATATGTTTTAAACCTGAACATAGAGCCAAGACCTATATTTGATGAACAAGACTGGAAATAGCTCTGTCCTCGTAGAATTTATATTCCCATAGAATCCTAGGGAGCGTACCGTGAAACTGTTCATAAGAGAGGAAACATCTAAATGCATTCCTGGGGGCCGGCCAAGTGGCTCAGTTGGTTAAGAGCTTGCTCAAGAGTGTGAGCTCTGAGCAACAGTGGTTCGATGCCCAGCCCAAGCTGAGCAGCCGCTGAGCTGCCAACAGGTAGCAGGATGGCTCAGCTAAAATAAATAAATTAATTAATTAAAAAAAAAAACGCATTCCTGGTATAGCGGACGTCTGCCTTTTTTGCCTGCCTGGTCCCCTTGTTTTGTGAATAGTACCAGATATTTCCTTTGGCTCGCAACCTGTACATCCACATCAGTCCTTGTGGCCCTGAGGCGACAAGGAGCCCGGGCCCTGCCTGTGATGTCATCACGTACCCCTGGGTACCTGTGACTTTGACCCCTGGAGTTTCCAAACTGTTGGAAGTAAGCTATGAGCTGCTAGAGGCCACCACCTGGAGAAACTAGACTCAGAATAAAGGTAGCAGAGTGGAAAGCAGAGCTCAGCAGCACACAGACAGAGTAAATCCAAATTACCCTGTGAGAATCCTGTTACACCTGAACTCAGATCTACTTCTGAATTTTTGAGAGACATGAATGAAATCCCCTCACTTTTTTTTTTTTTCTTAAGCCCATTTGAGTTGGGATTCTATCCCTTGCAACCAAAATTTAGTCTTGACTAAGTGCTGTTGAGAATTTCATGCATTTTCAGCTGGTCTTTTAAAGAGAACATGTCAGTCTGCTGTATTCAAGAGACTTTGACATCGAGTCAGACACATCTAGGTGGGGCTCCCAGTTCTATCGCTGACCAGATCTAGGACCCTGGCTCCTCTGCCCTCACACTCTTAAACTGATAATAATATCAGAGCCTTCTTTATAGGTTTGCTGAAAGACCCAATGAGATCATGTATGAAAAATGCTTGGCACAGTGCCCGGCACATGGTAAGCACTCAATAAATGGTAGTCATTATGATTATGATGATAATGGCTATCATCATAAATGTTAAAATCCTTGCCTTGGCTCCACGCCTTCTCTTCCAGCAACCGCCCCGTTTCCCTGCTCTCCTTCACAATAAAAATCTTTTTAAAAATCACGTATGCCTCCTGTTTTGCACTTTTCACTTTCTATCCTCTGATTTCCATTCATTCCAATCAGGCTTTGTTCCCATTATGCTATTGCAATTGCTCTTGTCAAGGTCACCTATGAACTCTATCTTGCCAAAAACAATGATTAAAATTTCTCTCATTTCTCTCAGCCCATTCAGTAGCATTTATCACCGTGGACACATTCTTTCTCCTGAAGCGTTTTCCTCACTTGGCTTCAGGGAAGCTGCTCGCTTGGCTTTCTGTCTACCTTTCTCTCCACCTTCGCTCTCAGTCTTCATGGCTCTTCCTCCTTTTTCTGATCAGCTCTCTCTACACTCACTCCTGGGTCTTCTCCTGTAGTCCATAGCTAGGAAAAGCTCTTATCCATTTACGACTTTAGGATGTGTGCCTCTAGCCCCAGACTCTCCCCTGATGGCTATTTCTTGATCTAACCATCCATATGGCAACATCACTCAGGTGCCTAACAGGGCTCTTAAATAAACATACTATGAGCAACATTGGCCTGTCAATGTCGCCATCTTTCTGCTTCCCAAACTTTGTTCCTTTTTAGGGGGTCTCCATCCTGGTAAACGACATCACCATTCCTATTCTTTGGGGACAAAACCCTAGACATCCTCTTTGGTCCCTCTCTTCCTCTTCACCACATCCAATCTATCAACAAGTACAGACTCTGCCTTAAATGTACCCTGAGTCTGATTGCATCTCATCTGTTCCACCACGAGTCCAAGCACACAACCACTGCAGCAGCCTCTACTGACCCCCATGTCTCACATTTTCCCCTTAACACTGATAAGAGCAGATCACACCTCTGCCACCTCAAAACTTCCAGTGGCTTCCCATTATGCCTACAATAAAATCCAAACTTAAAAATGCCCCATGAGACCCTGTTGCAGGTGGCATTTGCATGCTGTTCTGACCACCACTGCATACTTCTTCTCTCTGTCTGCTCCTTCCTTGCCGTCCTCCAGTCATGCTGGACACGCTGTAGGTGTCCTCACACACACCACCCTGGTTCCTGCTTCTCAGCTTTCATTGTTGTTCTTCCTTCTGTCTGGAACATGGATCTCCCAGGTGTTCTCCTATCTGGCTTCCCATCATTTAGTTCTTGGCTCAAATGTCACTACTCCACAGAAGCCTTACCTGACCATGCCACCCAAAGAAGTCTCTTTCCCATCCCCATTTTCTCTCTGGCATTCTGCCTTATTTTCTTCAGATTATTTATTTAAGTACTCTCACGTAAGCACAGAGGAAAGATGGACTTTAATAGCAGCAGGCAAGGACTATTCCAGGGGTCGGCAAACTTTTGAGATGGGAGAGCTGCCAGGGGTCAGCAAACTGCGGCTTGCAAGCCACATGTGGCTCTTTGGGTACGTACATGTGGCTCTGAAGTAAAATTGAAAATGAAAATAAAACTATCATAGTTTCCTTTATAAAATTTTTAAAGGATAGTATTCATATAATGGTGATTATGTAAAAATATATTTATGGCTCTCAAATCATTTTTTAATTGTTGTGAGGGACAGGATTGGCTCTTCCAGGGGTCGGCAAAGTTTTGAGCTGGAACGTACCCAAAGAGCCGCATGTGTCTCACAAGCCAGAGTTTGCCGGCCCCTGGACTATTCTAATCACCCAGCAGCAAGGGAATACCTGAGTGTTCTCTCTGCTTATAATACCTTAGAGAGTCCAACTGTCTCCTTTCAGTCTACTCTGGAAACTTAAGAGTTGAGGAAGTCCCTTCCAAGTAGTGACTTACCACGGAGTAAACTGCCTTCATTTTAAAAGAAATAATTATTTTTTAAAATGTGGCATTCAAACTATTCAACAAGCCCAACTATCATGGATTAAGGGGGGGAAAGTTGGGAGGTGAGGGTTGCAGAGAATGAGTTATAAATAATTTCCATGCTATATTAGACATCTAAAAAAAGTCATTTGTGGTCATTCTTGAACATCTGATATAAAATTGATTGTAATTTCATAAACTACCTCATGCCCTAATAGGAAAAAGACAGGCATAGTGAACATGAGTACAAAATGATTAGCTGCATAAACATCTAAATCAATTCCTGTTTAGAGTCTCTGGAGAATTGGAAATCAATAGGGTATGCCAGATCAATGCAAAATCTCTCCCAACGTTCAGTAAATTTCTAATAATAGAGTCTCTTTCTGTGAAAATGGAAATAAACCAGGACATATTAAAGAATAAATCTACTATAGGATTAACTGGTAATTTTAGGGATCCCCAAATATTAAATGTCTGGGGAACATGTCTGTTCTTACAGTTGGGGCACCATTCCTTTAAAGTTAGTTTAACTGGACTTTATCTTACATTTAAGATGTTATTACATGATTAATTCAGCCTGATTCTGATCACACCTAATCTCTGCCAAGCCCTCAAGCATGTGCAGTATTCAGATGATTCTATATCAATTTTTAATTGTTATATAGAGCTTAGTAAGTGTAACATCTCATTCGTGGATATTGTTTTCTTCATAAAACAGATTGACAACTTCTCTAAGGGAGCAACATTAGGTTTCCTACTCTTTTACGCTCTGTCTTTAATTTTACTTGCCCAGGGTTCCATACCCTGTACAGATAGCCAGAATTGTTTGTCAAGTACTTGGCTCCAGAGGTGAAGGGAATTACCCCTCATATGAACTCTGTTACCCGGAGAGGAAGTGTAGATAATAGGTTGGCATGGAGTTTGATTCAGAACTGTACAAGGCCAAAGGCTAGCTAGATTTGTTGTGAACTCACTTAATTGCTTCAGCTGGTTACTCTGTTTCTGGTTAGACTGCTTCTCCACCCACTCGGCCCTGTTCTGTGCCCTTGGAGGTTGACCTCTGCAGACACCATCAGCCAGGCTCCCTTGCCCTCAGCTTCTGGTTGGGTTTGGACAGTGTGCTAACAGGCAGTAAGAGGTGGGTGGAAGAGAGGATTTGAGGACCTAAAGTTGAGCTCCTGTGGGATCGTCCCTCTTTCAGAGCTACAGCCCCCGCCAGTACTTCGTCATCACATGTTTGCTTCCTGAGCTCTGCCCACCTCTGTGTCATCCTTTCTCTATTACACATTCTCCCGTTAAATCCATTTGATTTTCTGACAGGCCCCTCTCAAGTCTTCACTCACTGAACAAAAATGTGTTAAGCTTCTATAATGTATGGGACAATGTTCTAAATGTTTGAAATATACAAAACTAATATTAAACACTCTATCTTCTCTAATGCTATCTGTCTATTTCCTTTATAAATCAGAGTATACTTTATGTTGACTGATTGATTATCTGCCTTCCTCACTAGACTGGGCATACCCTGAGCGCTGGAACCAAGTCTGTTTTACGCATATACACCCACCACCTGGCCAGTATCTGACTCAAAGCTTGTTTACATTTGTGAACGTTGTCAAAGAATTTTAAGCTGAGTAGTAAGGCTGGGTAAATAATGAACTATAATATAATGTGATCAATGTTGAAATGCAGCATGACTGAAGTTATCAAAATGTGGAGGAGGAAGAGCTTGATTCTGACTTGGTCAGGTAGAGTGAGGACATAAGGAAAGAGACCTTTGATAGGTGGTGACATATGGCATGAGATTTAAAGGGCAAGTAGAAGCTTCTCAGAAAGAAACGAGGCAAAGGGAGAGTGTTCCACATAGAGGGACAGCTTGAACAGGGGCATCAAAGATGTAGAGCAGCATAAGGTGTTGGGGGTGGTTGTGAGTATCCTGATAGGTTTGATATGTCCTGACTCCTAGGAAGAGTCAAAGCAAGTAAGACAGGAAAGCTGGATTATAGTGAGAATGTAGTGCACCAGGGAGTAAGTTAGAGAATCTCGCCTTGGCTCAATTTCTATCTAATGGTAAAATTCCTAGGGCCTTCCCATTTCAGTAGCAAGAAGTCAGTCCCCCTTTCACCACGAGAGCATCCTGAAGGGATGTTCTATCGCAGAGGTCACTGGCATTACCTGGTGATATAGCGCCACCACAACCACCTCTACCCCAGCTGTCTTCCCTTCTGTGCTTCTCATCATCTCCAGTAAGGGACGCTATAATTGGTCATTTCTACTTTTGCCCAAGTTTATGTCTACTGCTGAGAGTCTACATATAACCTAAGTATTTTAAAGATAAAAATCTAAAAATAAAATGGCAGGATGGTTTTACATTCAATATACAGAAGTAACAATTGCAATTGAGGAGATAAAGGAAGACTGGGTATTTAAAGATACCAACAGAGCGGTCTCCAAATTGGTTGTAGCCTCCCTGACCTAGGTCACTTCCACTGGGGCCATGACTAAACCAGGAATGAGAGTGCCAGGGAAAGCTTATTTGCTGTAAGCTTCAGGCCTATGGTAATTTTGCAAGGACCTGTATCATTTGTTCATTGAAACTAACCAAATTTTCCTCCATTACTACCTTGTGGATTTCTAGACCAATGACTCAATGGTAGGAAGTATTGATTCCACGTTGTACCATTCTGATCCATGCAGTAATAACATAGATCGATATTATAGACCTGTCTGGAATTTGTATTGCCTCCCTGACACATCTTATCTTACAGATAAAGGACCCCACAAAGTGTCTGAGCCCAAGCTTTGGTACTCAAAAGGATCCACTGATTCTTTAATGCAATAGTTCTCAAAGTGTTATCCATAGATCTTTGAGGGTCCCCAAGACCTTTCAGGGTGGGTGAGGTCAGAATTATTTTCACAACAATGTTAAGACATTATTTACCTTTTTACTGTGTTGCTATTTGCACTAAAGATGCAAAACCAACAGTGGGTAAAACTGCGAGACCCTTAGCACAAATCAAAGCATAGGCAGCAAATTATCCTACTTGTCACTGCATTCTTCACCATCACACACTTACACTAAAACCTCAAAGTCAGCTTCACTTAAGAATGTCCCTCATTAAATAGTAAACAAATAATAATTTTACTAAATCTCAACTCTTGAGTACAAATGTTTTTCATATTTTGTGTGATGAATTGGGAAGTTCACGCAAAGCACTTTCGCTGCCTGCTGAAGTACTACTGTCGTATCAAGGAAATGCACTTGTGCTTGAGTCACAAGCTGAACTAACTGTTGTTTTCATGGAGCATAGTATTTACTTGAAAGAATGACAGACAATCTATGGTTATTTAGACTTGGGTACTTGACAGTTATTTTCTCAAAAGTGAGTGAAGTAAGCCAGTCACTTCATGGAAAACTGCCAATATCTGTTGTCAATTCTAAGATGTGAGCTTTCAGGTGAAAATTAGAATTTTGGAAAACTTTTATCAGTCACCATTGTCTTTACAACTCCTAAGACTCAGATTTTTCTGATGAGACCTGTGGTGATATTCACAGTCAAGAGAAATAATTTTCAATCCTAGATTTGCCACCCTCTATCTATAAAGCTTCTGCTAAGCTATTTCTCTCTGGGTCTCATATTCTAAACTTCAAAAATATTGAATTAGGACAAAGGATTTTTGAGGTCACTTCCAATTCTTACAGTCTCACCTTTTCTCTCCTCGCTTCTCTTGTCCACTTCCCTCCTCTCCCCTCCCCCCTTCCCTCCTCTCTACTCCCCTCCTCTACTCTCTCCTCTCCTTTCTTCTTCTCTCCTACTCAGGATTCACAGCTTCTAAGAAAGAGAAAGGATACCTACTACTGGGGCAAAGAGAGAGACTACAAAGTTGTTAAGAAGGGAATCACCTCTCTCCCTCATTAGCACTGCACCATCGCAGTCTGAAAACAAAAGATTCTGACATATCACAATAGCTATGGATGGTTACATAGAGCCACATGTAGAACAGCAATTCTCCTCCACTCTTGAAATATAAGTCAGCACCTGTGTGCAGATTTGTGCTCAGACTGGTCTGCCTCATGCTCAGGCACAGTCACCCCGAAGGATGGACAGAGATGCAGGGTGAGAGCCAGGTGGAGAGGGGCGGATGCAGCTGCCATGGCCTGGCTTCGTGAGATCCATTATGCCGGAACACGTGCAGCCATCCTATGGTGCAGCTTGACAGGCACTGCCAAGTGAGAAAAACACGCATCCTGAGCCTCCCCATTCAGGACACAGCATTCACATGAAGGGTGCTAATACAGCCTTGCAACGTTTTTAAAGCACACCTTTTAAAAGGCCCTACATGGAGGCCTGGAAATCTGCACACAGCAGTCCATCGCTAAACACTCACGGACTGGGGGAGGAGACTGGCTCCTTGCAGAGATGATGGTCATGCAACACTCTGCCTGTGTCCAAGTTTGCATTAGCCAGCAGGACCACTGTCTCCAGCGGGCTGCAGAAGCTGTTTTTACCAAGCTGGCCCTTCCCAACAAGGTCAGTTTTGTCACCACGTATCTTTTGCTGTGGTTGAATTCCCTTAAAGCGTGTATAATAGGGCTGAGGAAAGAGAGGAGGAAAATATTCTTACTTGGGGCTAGTTTCTTTAGTTGATTTGCTACAAGGAAATCGTCCAATTGTATTAATTGCTTCTCTATTTAAAATTGTCTAAGTCTCCAGGGCCGGCCGAGTGGCATGTTGGTTAAGAGCTGGCTTGGGATGCCAGAGGGCCCCGGTTCGGATCCCACATATGAGGGCCAGTGACACTGCCCTCTACAGCTAAGATGGTGAACAACAGCTCGACCTGGAGCTGGGCTGCCATGAGTCACCAGCAACAGCAGGTGGGTTGCCATGGGCTACCGTATGTAGCCAGCAGCCAGCGTGAGCGGCAAGCAGCTGCCATGAGCGGCCAGCAGCCACCGTGAGCGGCCATCCAGAAGCCGGGGACTGATCTGCCTCGCCCGGGAAGAGCGCAACAATGGTGCCAACTTGGGCCAGTGAAGCAACGTCCTCCACAACTAGACTGAAAAACAAAAGGAAAGCAACTTGTCTGTTCCCCTCCCCCCAATTCCCCAATTAAAAAAAAAATCTTAAAAAAATAAAATAAAATTGTCTAAGTCTCCAAAGGGTGAGGGAATTATTGGCAGTGTCCAAAGGGTTCTACCTCCTCCTCTTCCTTTTATAATCTGCAAACCAGCAGCCACAAAGAACAAATCACAAGGTAGGTGTGCTTTGCTTCCTTATGTCTAGATATGGGGAAGCAAGGGACGTGGGAAGGGGGGCGGGCAGGGGGAGGGGGCCAGGGATAGGGAGAGTCCTAGACAGAAAGGAAACATCCCTGTGGGACTAAATTGCATGCAACATAACAAACTATCATCTAGAAATGAGTGTTCCAATTGAGTTTTGATGTAAACACTAATATTTCCTTCACTCCGCTATTCTCTTCTCAGGCGATCTCATGTATATTTCACTATGTGTCCTACCTACTATTACACTCATACATCAAAGGATCTGAGGACAAGGAACCTGATTTTGAAAACATTATTCTTTTAAAGATTTATCCTCTCATCTTGACCACCTCCTTAGCTGGAAGGGAGAGGTTCTCCATAAATTATTGTAATGTGCTATGTAAAAGGGATCCTCTCACCTCTTCTTCCAAAAAGTTTTCCACCGGGATAATTAGGCAGGGCCCTTGATTTCATTTATTTTCTTTTTTTTTCATCTGTGCATATTTAGGCACGTTTATCAATGGCACAAGAAAGTAAAATCAACAAAGGAGGCAGAGATTAGAATTTCTGAGAATTTCAATGGGACTTTGAGGAGGACCAGTGGGAGGAAGGCATGGGGTCTTACTTAGCTGCAAGAAGGGACAGCAAATATAGTTTTAGAATAAATATTTTAGAAATAGGTGTAAAGACACCTTTCAGAGGAAGTCCTTCAGTCTGGCCCATGCTCAGTGTCATTTCCAGGGTGTACACTGTGCTGATCTCAATAGGGTTGAAGCCCAGGTCTCCACTAGGAAGTGCACTGTCAGAACAGGAGGCAGCAAAGCCTCTCCTACCAGACCCTACCCCGCCCGCCCTTACACCCTGCAGATATGTTGCTAAGCATCTCATCCGACTGTCTGTCCTTGGTTCTTCAAACTGGCTAAACCCTGAGCAAAAGGGGGTTCCGATGACCTGCTGAAGCATCGTTATCTTAAACCTCATGGACCCTTATTCTTTAGGTATAGGTGAAGTCAGTATCAACTGTCTGCCCCCTTTATTAAGCCCAACGGACTAAACAGCATCCCATGATAGCAAAAGCACAGGTACCCTGTACTCTCATAAAAGGCCTTCCATGGCCACATTCCACGGGTTCTGCAAGATTTTCTGTGATGTTCATGCAGTTCACACTGTGAAGCATGTCTGCATTAGCCCTTATTTTAACAGGATTGGAATGATGACTTTGGGTCCTATTTATACGCTGTAAGTTTTCCATCAGCCTTATTCTCAAAAAAAAAGGTCATTTACAGAGCAGTTCGTGATCATTAAAATGAGACAGATCTTCAAAGCAGTTTCTGAATTAAGAAAAATTTCCTGGATGTTTTTGTCAAATTGGCTAACCGTGAGCAGAACTTGATCACTTAAATGTGTCAGCTGTAGACAGGGCTGGGAAGATACTGCTTTAAGATCTAAAAAAACCCCAAAAAACCCCAAAAAACAAAAAACTGTTTCCTCAATCCCTCGTAGTTGGGCCAGTTGTAGGGAGGGGGCCTGAGGCAAAGGAGGAGCGTGGTAAGGGGTAGAGTGTACAGTGTAAAGCCCTGGAAAAGAGACAGGGAAAGCAGGTCTACTCACTACTCACGTGAGAAGGCTGGAGAGCTGAAGAAATGATATACTTTGCCAGCCCGTTTCTTAGCTCATTTCTGGTGGTTTGTCTCCACCTAGTGGTCATTTGCTAGCACTGCAAGCCGCCCTGCCTGGTTTTCAGACTGAGGCCCAGCTGTAGATGGCCTTACCTCCTGGGACAAGGCTCCCCATATCGGAAGGGCATAAGTCCCCTTTCTCTTGCAAATGTATCACAGTCAGCAACGTTGCCTGTGGCAGCGGAACCGCGTAGGGAGGTAAAAAGGGTGCAAGAGCTACACGCTGTGTTCAACCAGAGCCTGTGTCTCCTGGAAGTCCCCATGGGGCCATCAGAAGCCATCTTCCGTCAGTCAGTGCCCCCAACCAGTTCTAGAACGGTTGTGAGAGGGGGAAATGCGCTGTTTGCTGTGGATGTGCTTCCTGCAGTCCTTCTCCTGGGGTGGAATGGCTCCAAAGCTGGCCCTTTATTACAAGCAGATGAATGGGGTTCGGGGAACAGGTTCCAGGGGAGCCTCACAAATTACAGATCCCTATGAGGACAGGGCAGGAATCTTACTGGCCTCTGTACCCCCACTGCCTGACAAAGAGTGGGTAGTCAGTGAGTGTAAGAAAGGTCTTATGCATTTACTCGAAAAACATTTATTGGAAGCTTATTATGCTAAGATACAGTGTAGGACAAAACTGACACAGATCTCGACCATGAAGCCTAGATTCTGTCACCAGGGTCACAATCACCAAGGCCCGTACCTAAAATGTGTAACGTGGTCAGTAGTGATAAGAACAAGGAGAAAAATAAAACAAAGGAGGGCTTAGAAATGGGGTGAGTTTGAAGGCATAGCTGATGATACCACCTGGGAGAGGAGGATGCACAGGAAATTGTTCCAGTCGGGTTCTTAAAAAAGGATACGCCATGTTAAAGATGGGCATGAGTGGGTGTGAAGTCCCCCTGGGGAGCAGGATCGTTGTGAAACATAGTGAGTCCTTGTGCTGACCCCCAAGATCCAGGACACCCTGGGAAAGCGCGCTTGTAAATAGTAGATCAAGTGCCCCCAAACTTAGCAAAGGTCAAAAAAAAGAAGTGGTACTCAAAGGGGTGCTGGTGACATGGCCAACAGTTTAAGGATGCACCCCCTCCTCCCCCACCACCACCACCACTGCTCATGTGCCCAGGGGTCATGAACCTGCAACCTACCCAGACCTCCTTCCCGAGGTGGGACATCTCCAGGACACTGCCCACAGCTCAGATGTGCCGAGAGTCTGTGGCAACACTGAAAACCAGCCATTGCTTCTGTGGTATTTCTCCAGTGCAGATACGGTGTTGTTTTCTCTCTCAGTATGGTAGCCAAACCTGGCTCTAAAGGGCACGTGTGATGAACCTCATTAAGGGGTCCCGGGGTCCCTGGCAGTCTGTCACTTGTCTGCATTCTCTCGAGACAGAGAACTGGGCTCTCAAAGGCCATCTGCCAGCCTCTCCCTGGATGTCTCCTCAGTGTGGATACGGTGCGTCAAGTGGACTCACACAATGCGATCTGAATGATTACAGAGCTAACGTTCAGACACTCACTGCCTTGGTTGCCTAGGCCAAGGCGGGCATGGAAGGACTCACAGGCAGGCCACCCTCCGCCCCGCTGCTGCTGGAGTAGTTCATGGCTGCGCTCTTTTGTCCAGCGCGCCCTTCTCCTTCCCACCCATCTAAACTCTTTGCCCCTCAAATCCTAGATGAAGCCTTCCCTGACCCTCCCCTTAGCACTAAACCTCAGAGGCTGAATCCCACGCTTACAGCTTGCTTTTCATCTTTTCTCCTATGCTATTTCCTGTGGCTACTTCCTCTCTCCCCAAACAGAGTGGATACTGCTCAAAGGGAAGGCTGCTTTATGTGTTCCTTATCTCCTGACAGAAGAAAACCATCCTCTCTGGGCCCAGAAAGGCACAACATCCCACTTCTTTAGAGTGCTAGAAAGAGAGCTGCCCTTTCAGACATTATGTCGGCAGTTCCCTGACCACAACTTGGCTTACCAAGGAGGGGACCATGTCCAGGGGGAGTGAGAAACCGAATGGGACCCCTGGCTTATCTTAACCTCCAGCCATGCTAGTGGTCATTCCTCTTGGAGGGGAAACCAATCCTATAGCCAGTGAACAAGTGAGGACTGTAAATCATAGCCACACCCCAATAGTAGAAATATTCTGTGAACACTCAAAAGAGCGGGCTAACACTGCTGAAAAGAGCCTTTACCAAATGTCAGTCTCTTAGAGTCAATAGCACTGTAATAACTATGTACAATGACCGATGGTTACTAGACTTATTGTAGTGATCACTTTGTAAGGTATATAAATGTTGCGAGGAAAACGCCAGTCGCATCCCTACCCGATCCCTACCCAGGCCCAGAGAGGGTAGGAGACTTGATGGAGGAGCCTTGTTAGTTCAAGGAACCAAGTTCAGAGTGCCTGATTTGAGTCCTGCAACCTTTTCATTACATCAGGTTAAATCCAATTTCAGGTTCTGACTATGGTACGCAACAACAAGGAAGTCATGGTATATCTTTGTGCAAACAAATGGAATACCCTGGGGCTCCGTTTGTCCCTCAGATGAGGCTGCCTCCTCATGCTCTGTGTATTTCCCATGTTGTTGTAAAGCTGTATTGAAATAATACAGGTGAAAGGTATCTGAAAAGTAAAACCACTAAACAAATAACAGAAAAATTATTAATAAGTTATACACTTGGTTCTAAGGAGTCCCCCAGTTCTTATTCTTTACCTTGTTGCTCACTTATGGCATAAAGCACTTTAGAAATTGCAGAGCACTACCCCATGGATATGGTAACACATTCTCACAACAGCCTGTTGAAGTATGTATAATTTGTGTCATTCACCAGATTAAGAAACTGAGGTCCAAAGAGGTTATGTCATCATTTGCTCAGAGATCTACAGTCAGTAAAGGGTGTCGCTTGAACTTGAATGTGGTCATC
>NW_017732244.1:54034-54986 GCF_001890085.2 Hipposideros armiger | reverse complement strand
TCTATATTGTTCAGTATCTTCATATTTCTCTTTATAAGTTTTAATAAAATGTTATTTCCTTTGTAAACCTGAGCTAATATAGCTCTTTTAAAGTCTTTTTTTCAGAACATTGTCACAACCAAAATTGATCTGATAAACTTACGTATATGAAAGTATCAGAGATGGATGCTGACAGACTATATTTTAATTCCAGGCTCAGAAATGTAACCTAGTGTGGCTTCTTAAGCCACAGTACTGAAACTCTAAAGCGGGATCAAGGTATTCTGGCTTATTGGGGATAGAGCTTAGAATTGGGGCAGGGTAGGCATAGGTATGGGGAGATGAAGAAGCTCTTAAACCCTGCTTGGACAATTTGCTCCTAAATTTCCACAAAACAACTTTTTTCTTTAATAGATCTGAACAAAAAAATCCTTCGTAGTTGGATTTTCATTTTCATATGGGAGATTTATAGCAGCCACAGTCTTGTTCTACGTCCAAATGGTGAAGAAAAAGTCACTTCTCAGACCCTTTCTTCATCAAAATTCATGTGTCTGTTCTCTCAGTGCTTTCTGATTTAGGTTCTGATATCTGATAAATACATGCTAGTGAGTTACCTGGCACAATCAGTTGATATGTTGCCCCACGTCATGTGAATTTACATGTTCACAGAAGGGCCTGTCAGGATGGCTTGATTCAAAGGAGTTATGCTAATGAAGAAAATTTAGGTACCTGACAAGTAAATGCTGGAGACATTTTTCAGCAGATGGACATCTTGGCATTCCCTGAATATATGCATACATGAATTAGCACATCTGGTTGACATCTTACTGTGTTGCGTTAGACCAGATTCTTTATAGACTCATTTTTCCATGCTAGTGTCAGACAGAAAAATTGAGGGTCAAGGTGCCCTTGAAGAAACCTACAGGTAACTAAAGAGGTAAGTAAGATCAGTCAAGAATCTTTAAACAGGGCC
>NW_017732244.1:51104-53654 GCF_001890085.2 Hipposideros armiger | reverse complement strand
AAACAACATGAGCTTTGGATCCTAATAAACATATATTTGAATTCTATTTAACATTTATAATAAGTAGATAGCATTGGACAGGTTATTTAAATCCACAAAACTTCAGCCTTTCCATCTCCATAGCAGGCATAGTAATACCTAAATTAAGTTACTATAAGGTACGATGCAATTAAAATGCTTAACATTATGCCTGAACCATAGTAGGCACTTTATTTTTTTTAAAGTGACAAAATCAGAACTAGAGAAGATTACTCAGTTTAGTACTGTTCCCTCACCCAGAGGTTGAAGGTTCATATCAGAACTACTTGGAGGGCCAGCCGAGTGGCACGTTGGCTAAGAGCTGGCTTGGGATGCCAGCTCTGAGCAGCAGAGCCCCAGTTTGGATCCCACATGAGGGCCAGTGACACTGCCCTCTACAGCTAAGATGGTAAACAACAGCTCCACCTGGAGCTTGGCTGCTGTGAGTCCCTGGCGATGGTGTAGGCTGCAGCAGGGGCTGCAGTGGGCTGCCGCCGGTGTGAACTGCCAAGAGCCGCCGTGAGCAGCCGTCCAGAGGCCGGCGACCAATCTGCCTCACCCAGGAAGAGCACAATGTTAATACTAACATGGGCCAATGAAGCGACGTCCTCCACAACTAGACTGAAGAACAAAACGACAGCAACTTGCCTGTTCCCCTTCCCCCAATTCCCCAATAAAACCTTTAAAAAAAAAAAAAGAATTACTTGGAGGAACTTCTGCCAGCACATATGCCATCCCCTCCTAGTCATGACAGAGTCAGGGTGGTACTTGCGAGACCAGAGCTGGGATGCAAGGCAAGTGGTGGTTTGCTTGTGTTTGAACCCAAGTATAAACACCAAGACAGGATGTGTGCAAGACTAAAGACTATCTGAAGAAACTTGTGCCTGAGTCCACACAAATGTGACTGAGCATGCACAACAGGAAGGGGGCATGAAGCTGTGTGTGAGCCCTAATATGTAGATAGCAGCAGGTGAGAGCATGTGTGCCTGAGTGCATATGCTTGCGTGTGCATGCACATGTGTGAGCTTCTGAAGGGGACCAATGGTGCTGCCTCAGCTGTACTCCTTCTTGTGGGCAGGAGGGAGTTTCTGTAGCTCTGGGTGGTATCACAAACATAAAGAAAGAGGTGACCAAGACGATTAACTCTTACAGGTACCCTACAGTAATTACCATGGTAGAACTGCTCTCTCCTCGCAGAGCCCAATTTGATAGTAAGCTTAGAGGGNTCTTGTGGGCAGGAGGGAGTTTCTGTAGCTCTGGGTGGTATCACAAACATAAAGAAAGAGGTGACCAAGACGATTAACTCTTACAGGTACCCTACAGTAATTACCATGGTAGAACTGCTCTCTCCTCGCAGAGCCCAATTTGATAGTAAGCTTAGAGGGGACGAAGACGCATGAGCAATTCTGGCACCATTCAAGCTGACGATGCCACTTTAACTGGAAGAAGAGAAAAATTCTACCATCTCCTGATGAACAAATGCCAATCCCCAGCTCTCTGCTAAATTCCACTTCTAACAAGTAGTGGGGGCTGTTGAGTTGGGTGTCCTTAGTACATATTAACAATAAATAAAGCTTCAATAAATATGCAAAGCAAAAACTAATTTAAATTGACATTTGTGTCGGGTGGGGTGAGAGAGAGTCTGTTACACTATAAAGTGATTTAGGATATATTACCTCAGGCATCTGCATTACAAATTTACCTCTCATTACAGCTATGTTAACGGGAAAAGGCAGTTCCTCAACAACATTCAAGGCAGAGTTTATTAGCATAAATTTGCATAATAATTAGCTCTGCAGCAAGCAAAGGCTGTCCTGTCTTTCAAACAGGCAACTTTCAATGTCAATTTTCTGTGCTTCATTGCTTGTCCCTGTTATGTCTAACGCTCCTGAAACCCCTGGCCCTGCTTCTGCTCATGGCTAACTTCTCTCCTTCTGGTCCCTTTAGACTCAAGACTTCAAAATCCCTAGTGAGCTCCCCTTGGGAGAAAGTGGGTGCAGGTCTCCACCCGGGGATGTGGGTGGCCAGAAGCTCAGCTCAAAGTTCACTTGCATGTGAACAAAGGGACATGGTTACACACACTCACTCTCCACTGTCACCCAGTCAAACACTATGGAGAGAAAGAGCAGTGTGGTTCATTCCTAAAGAGGATACAACCCAAAGTAATACTCAGTTGATTTTTGGAATGCATAAATCCATTGTCTATCAGCTTATTTTATAATTATGTTATGTCTAAGATAATATTGTAATTAGCTCCCACTGCCTGGGCTCATGCTGGCTGGGTAATCAAGGCAGGCAGCTGAAAGTACAAGGATACAAACTGTGCCAGGGATAATGCTAAGGGTGCATGGGCTGAGGGTTGAGTGTTGGTTCCCTGGGCTCTGCCAGGACCACAGATTGGGCAGGTGAGGTCATACCATGAGTTTTGACAGGTTTCTGCAAATTGAGGGGAGGCCACCAATCTCCTGAGATGCACTTCACATCCTCCCCTAGCAAACCAGGCTCATCTGGACCCATTAAGATGAATATAGA
>NW_017732244.1:46465-49161 GCF_001890085.2 Hipposideros armiger | reverse complement strand
TCAAAGGTAATGGCAGCATAATCCTCCTGTGAGTTTTAGGTAGGGATAAAAGCATTCAGAAATAATAACTAGAAAAAGTGGATATGGTTAACCACACCAAAAGGGATAACACCCAAGGGAAAACTCATTCTCACACTCAGCCTGCTTACCTCTTGGGACTGACTACCTGAAGATCGAACGTGGAATAAGTCTATAAGGTATAAACTGCACTTTAGAATTGCTATATCATTACCAATTAGAAAAGCATTTCCTTGTGTATTAAAAAAGGGTTAAGAGCTAAGTGAGTGAGCTGACTCAGCACAAATGCTGGTCTGAAAATGGGGACAGAGAAGTGGGTGCTAAAATAATTTGACAAGTCTCTATAGTGGGCCTGGAGTGCACCGACACATCCTCTCCCTCTACAAACATTTGGGTTGTAAGTACTAAAGAGTGGGGTACAGAGATTCAGTAGAGACTTTAAGTGTTGTCATGTCAATGTTACTAGTGCAGTCTCAGTCAGGAGAACAGAGCTGAGCTGAGAGTTTGTACAAAGACAGATTATTTCTGGAAGTGACCCCAGGTGACAGGTGCAGGAGACTGGAAAGGGTGAGACATGGAGAGAGGAAAAGCCAATACAAAAGACAGGTCTAGAGTTTGTCTCCAAATCTAAACTGAGGTTCAGGTGAGGTTCAATCCTGCAGAGTCCTTCTAAGGAGCCCTGTGAATGCATTTCAGAATTACCTGCCTGAGGGATAGAGAGGGAAGAACACATCCTCCCCTCTACTTCCTGCTTGTTGTGGGTTGCACCAGTGGCTTGTTAACTCTCTCGTACTCAGGTTAATGTCTGAGTGCCCAGAAGGCTCCTGTAGGCGACAGCCAAGCCCTGGGGCAGGAAAGCAAGGTACAGCTGAGGTGAGCTGCTTTCTGCTTACCTGTGTGAGAGGCTCCTCGCTGCAGCATTGATTGGAATGAAATCCGGGCAGAAAGGATGTGAGTTTGGGGCACAGCACGTTTTAATCACAGTACATTTCCATAGACCCCTGGGACTAAAGAGAAGCGATGCCAAGGGACTTTACTAGCAAGATTCCAACCACAGAGACCCAAGACCTCCTGGAAGAGGCATGAGATGAGGAGAGTTCTCAGCATCGTTCAAATTATTTGCCGCTAGAGCGGAATTCAGTACTTCTGCCACTTACACAACCCATCGCGGAATCTAGACCACATGCTTCATGAGAGTGAGGATTATGTCAACTTCATTTACCCTGTGTACTCAGCATGTGTGTCAGTGCTGGCCATATAACACATTCTCGATGAATAGCTGGTGAGTGTAAAGTCACAACACTGTAGGGAAAGGGAAATATCTTCTGATCTTGACACCTTAACCCTTAACAATGCTTTTGTGAACCAATTATAAGCAACAGAGATAAAAAAGTTACCATTTATTGACCCAAGCACAATGCCTCCTACTTTATAAACATTATCTCATTGAAATCTCACAAAATCCCTTAAAAGAAGAGCAATGAATTACCAAACTGTTTTACTGTTTTGTAAATAACGAACCACGCTTAGAATAGTGGCCCAAGGGCACACAGGTGGTAATAGCACAGCCGGAATTCAAAACCAGTTTGACTGATTCCAAAATGCATATTCTTAAATATTAATCTCTCCTCCGTCCCATGCCATCTATTCTCTACACGAATAACTCCGGTAATGGGAATCTCATTCATTATTTGCCAAGATAGCTTGTTCAATCTTTAGAGAGCCCTTGGGGCCATACAGAATAAGTCAATCCACATTTCTTTCTCTCAGTATGCAAATCTACTTGAAACATCTATATCTTTCTAGAACTCATTTCAAATGATAATCTTTCATTTTTCAAAGAGCTATGTTGCTTCTCTGACATCTGGCCTCATCTCCCTTATATGAGGGATTTGTGTGTCATGTTTAAGGTTGATTAGAAGATCTGTGGAGTCCTTTCCTATTCAGAGATTTTATTCTTCTGATGCTAGTAGAATGATACCCCCTCTCTTTACTTTAGCTACTAGGAGGCTCAGAGTCCTAGCAACTTTACTTAACTATATTTCTGATACTAGTTGGTTGTAATATGTTGCTCTGTGTTCCTACACCCTTTTAGGTGAAGAAGAAAGTTTACACCCTTAGCCTGAGGGGGAGCTTGTGCAGACTCACCACCAGACTTTAGAGATCCTTTAGTCCAGCTCCCATGGGAAAGCAAGCTGAGACCTGGGGAGAGTAAATAATACCCTACAGCTCACAAAGACTCTTGACCCCAGGTTCTCTGAGGAAGCTGGCAAGATTTGTTTGGTTCACAGATGGTAAGTGATTGGATGCTCTTCCTATCGTTCGTTTAAGTTTTTTACTCCTGCAAAAGTATGGCTCATAATAAATCTGGCCCTATTCATGTTCATTTATCATTATCCAATCCCTTTGCAACACAAGCTTTTAAGCACTTTAAATGCTGGTATAGTTGAAAAGAGAGTTATCAGAAGCCACATCTTTCGGCCCCATTTCAAAAATTGTCAACGATGAGACACAGAGGTGAGTAACCATACATGGAACCTGCCGCCCCTGCACACCCACCACCACCATGCTTTCTCTCAGACACACTCAGCTCATATCCACATGCTATCTCTGGTTAATACTTCAGGACAGGGCTGTCGAGAGCAGAGAGGAAGAAAACAGTGAGTGGATATCAGATG
>NW_017732244.1:30141-44940 GCF_001890085.2 Hipposideros armiger | reverse complement strand
CAAAGTCAGTCCACAGATCGGTGATAGAGATGGATGCAAAATGTACCTCCTGATTGCCATTCATAATCTTTTGCATCCTGACACATGGATTTCCCCAGTTTTCTTCCTCCAGGCAGTCAAAAGCCCAAAGTAGATTTCAAATCTTATGTCAGCTCTGATTGATTACTAGTGGCATAATATTTAAGACAGAGAGTGGTAAAAGACTTTCTGATCAAACAGACATTGGTGCTGTGGGACCAGAGGTGACTTATTCTGCTCTGCCCTATGACACTCCCTACAACAGGTGGTTTATGTCTTTTCCCTGAGGGAATCCTACAACAGGCAAAAATCACTGGTTTCTTAGACACTCAGAGCCAGCCTCTGAGTCCTGGGTTCCCTAGATTGACAATAAGGAAATTGGACAAGGTCAACTTCCAAGCCACCTATACAGCTCCGTGGGTCTTTTAAGAATGTCTCCTGTCTAGATATCAGGAAAGCTGGGAATGCCCTGGAGTATCTGGGAAAGATCCTCTGGCCTGCACACCATGAAGAAAAGGTGCTGGGATTCTTCCCACAACTCAAGGAGCTGCGAAATGAACTCAAGTTCAAGACTTACAGATCTGCTCTCCGTTTCCCTGTGGACCTGGTATGATAGCTCATGTAAGTGAGGAGAAGTAGAAAGCAGTCTGAAATCAAGAGTAAAATAAGCAAGAGCCTCCCTGATGTCACTTGCAAAGCTGGATTCTGTATGCTTTAAAAACTGAAATGTGAAAAGTGAAATTATATGATCAATAGAGGGAAATGTCAGAGCATGTCTTTGTGAACTAGGACTGGGGAAGAGTTTTCTGAATTTCTATAAATAACCTCAAAAGCAAAAGCACAAGGAAAAATGATGACTCTTATATGTCAGAATCACGGATTTCTGTTCAATGAAGAAAACACAGGAAATGTTTTAAAAACAGTCTACTTATTGGGAGGAGATGTTTGCAGTGTATAAAAACCATTTCTTTGTTTCTACAAAGAAATTCTTCAAATCATTAAGAAAAAGAAAAGAAGTATAGGCAAAATATATGAATACACAATTTTAAGATGAAACTCAAATAGCTATCAGCCACAGGAAGTGATCCTTAGCTCATTAGTGATCTGACAAATACAGACTTAAATGATGAGCAAAGTGAATAATATCACTTTATACATAATTGACTAGCAAAGGTTGGAAAGCTGGATAATATCAACTGTTGTAGAGGACGCAGGAAATATGAGAAACGTTATCAAGCAGTTATTCTGAGAGGAATCTGGAAACATTTACATTAAGTAAATTATATTCCTATAATCCAGCAATTTCCCTTCTGGGTAAATATCAGCCCCCGTTTATTATATGTGTCTTTAAGGGGGCATCTGCAAGGATGTTTGGCTCAGTGCTACTGTAGTGGAGGGGGAGTGAAAATATTCATGGTGCACATCCATTTGGTGGTCAGGGTGTGGACACACAAAGCACAGCACAGTTATTAGAAGCAATGAACTCAATACACACAGGGTAACACACATGATCTTAACAACGTGTGCTGGGTGGCAAACACAGGAATAATGAGATATCAAAGAGCATTACTTACCTAAATGGACAATAGCTGAACATCTGTGTACCTTTTACACTAGACATACAAACAGAGCAGTGCACAAGACACAATGAGTGGGCAATGAGGATCAAAGGAAATGAATGAAACGTTGAAGGAAGCACAGTGTCCTTGTGCAAACCAGCAATGATAATGTACTCGTTAGCCTGTGCTTCAGTAAAACAGAAATAAAAGGCAACGGGATTTTGAAGTTTAGAGACCTAAGTTATAATCCTGCCCTGGCCCCTGGTTCCTCCTCTGTTTAGTGAAGGAAATAGGTAACCCTTTAAATCACCTCCAGTCTAACATCCATGATTCATTTGGTGCAGTTTCCTTAGCGCAGTAATTCTTTTACAGAGCTGTATTGGCTCTGGTGAGACACAAGAGGGTGCTCCTTGCCCACGGATTTTAATAATCCTGCCTTGTCACTCTGAACTTAATACAGAGAACCAGGAATCTATGGTTGGAAGATGACCCCCACCACAACCACACACCCATCCTTCATTCTGTGCTATTCTTTCACTGCTTCAGCAGTACAAAGCACACACTTATTACAAGGTTATGAATGATAGATTTTAAAGAAGTTCTGAGCCAAATAGAGCCTCTTTACTGGGTGGAGCGGTCTCCTTGCATTCCCCCAATATGCTATACTGGTTTTCCTTCTTGTTCATCCTGGCTGACCCCGCTCCAGTTTTCCTTCTGTGCCCCTGCAGTTCCCACCTTGCCATACACACGGTTGCCTGCCTGGGTTGCTCTCCTGAGCCTGCCGTGAAATGAAGACATTCGCTGTTGTCAATACTATTTGATGTGTCATTGCAGATACTTCTGACACACATTTGTGCTAGTGTAAGGCAACAGAGGCATATTTCAGCTCAAGAAAAGAAAAATAAGACTGTATGGACCATTAGAGCTCATGGTAGGGCTATCTCATTACAGAGTAAATTCTCTTTTCTTGGAAGTGTTCAAGGCCAGGCATCGACAATGCAGGAATGCTATAGAGAGGGCCCAACTTTCTGATAGGCAGCTGGGGTACAGGGTATTTAAGATTATTTAAAACCATTCATTTGATGTTTTTGTATTAGTGAATTCAGTTTTGATCTCCGATCCAATTTCTTTTCAAATAAATTTAAACTCCTTTTATGAATAGGGAGAAAGGAAAAAGTCGACCTGAAGTACTGTGAACTTGTTGTCCTCAGGGGAAGAGAAAGTGACTGTGGAAACCCTGCAAATAGCTCACATTACAACTGCAGGCGGAAGGGCCAAGATGGTGCATTAGGTAAATGCTATGCCTACTGCATCCAAGGATCACACCAAAATTACAAATAAATTATAGAACAATCAACCTTAAGAATCATCTGAAGACTAGCCGAACAGAGCCCCTATAACAATCAACTGGGATTCATTCCTGGTATGCAAGATTGGTTTAATATCTGCAAATCAATTAACATGATACACCACATAAACAAAATGAAAAATAAAAATCGTAGTCCTATCAATAGATGCAGAAAGTCGGAACCAAAATGGCACAGTAGGTAAATGCTGTGTTTACCTTCTCTCATAATCACATCAAAATTACAACTAATCTAGAAAACCACGATTATTGAGATTCACCTACAATCAAGCTGAACTGAAGCCTTTCAACTAAGGACGTGCAGAAGAAGCCACCTCCAGACTGGTGGAAATATCAGAGACACAGAATGGGCTGCTCCCGCACCCACGTGTGACCATTAAAGATTGGGAGAGCTATTTTGGCTGTGGGGGTCCCTCCCCATCCCCTAGAAGGGCGAGAGATCCTGGCCCCACCCCAGCCGGGGGTTCCAGTGTCAGGGAGAGAAGTCCCCATAATTTTTGGTTGTGAAAACCAGCGGGGATTGTGACTGAGTGAGACTGAGTGCAGCTGCACTCACAAGGACTCCTCTTAAAGGGAGTGTGCATGGACTTACCCACCAATGGAATCATTTGCTCTAGCTCCAGCGTTGGAACAGCAGCTGAAAATGCAGCAGTGACAAACGGTGGGGAATCGGAGTTATTTGGCTTGGGATGGGGGCTGGAGAGGCGGCTTTCTCCATGACAAGGGAGCTGATGGAGGTCATTGTTTCTTTGTTGAGCCCTCCCGGATCCTAGCATGTGAACACAGGCGGCCGCCATAACTGAGTGTCCCCAGTTTGTTCGCCACGCCCTGGTGATTAGAGACCTGGCCCCGCCCAACTTTCAGGCACACTCAGGCTGCTTTCAGTGGCTTTTTTTGTGCAGACTGCATGCCTTGGCTCAAACTGCAGACTTTCCTAGATTCTCAAAGGTTTTTGGAACCCAGACAAGCAGCATCTGGCTTGAGTGTGTCCTGTACCTCTGGCTGAGCAGCCCTAAGCCAGCACTAGCAGCAGCCAGCCTAGTTTGCAGCTGGGTCTCTCAAGGCACTTCCAAGCATAGCATGGGTGGCAGACATCTGCAGATTTCTTTCTGGCTTCCACTGAATGGCCCCAGGTGGGGCATGGGATGTGGCTAAACTTGACCTACAGCGGATCCCCTCCAAGGTGGTCCTGGGGCTGGCGCCCCCAGTGGCCAGCTTCAAAATGAGCTGGAACCTCACTCAGTGACCTCCAAGTACAATACACTTAAGGGGCAGATTAGGAAGACACCTGAGTCCTGCTCCAGTCCTGACGCAGACCCATCTCCATAGGGTCAGCCCCTGCTCAACAAATCTTCCACTGTAGGGCCGGCCGAGTGGCTCAGTTGGTTAAGAGCTCGCTCAAGAGTGTGAGTTCTGAGCAACTGCGGTTTGAGTCCCAGACCGAGCTGAGCTGCCACTGAGCTGCTAACAGGTGGCAGGATGGCTCAGCTAAAAAAAAAAAAAAATTACAAATCTTCCACTATAGTCGAGGCCAGTCATCACAACCAGTGAGCCCAAGAGTCAGTCTCGCATATTGATGTGCAAATATCAACCAAGGCTCAACTACAAGAGGAGGGCACACACAACCACACAAGGGGCACACCTGGAGTGTGTGGCTCGGGTGACCAGGAAGACTGTGCCACTGAACCCCACAGCACACCTACTCCATAAGACCGGAAGACATAGCAGCTCTACCTAATACATAGAAACACACACAATGAGGCAGTCAAAATGGGGAGACAAAGAAACATGTCTCAAATAAGAGAACAGAACAAAGCTCTAGAAAAAGAACTAAGCAAAATGGAGACAAGCAATCTATCAGACACAGAGTTCTAAACACTGGTTATAAGAATGCTCAGTGATTACAGGGAGAACTTCAACAGAGAGACAAGAAGCATCAAAGTGGAGACGAAAACCATAAAAAAGAACAAGTCAGAAATAAAGGAAACAATAATGGAAATGAAGAATATATTATAAGGGATCCAACAGTCAATTAGATGAAGCAGCGGCTCTAGTCAGCGATGTAGAAGATAAGGTAGCAGAAAACACCCAACCAGAACAGAACAAAAAAAGAAGAATCCAAAAAATTGAGGAGAGTTTAAGGGGCCTCAGGGACAATATCAAGCCTACCAACATTCTCATTATAGGGGTACCAGAAGGAGAAGAAAAAAAGCAAGGAATTGAAAACCTGTTTGAAGAAATAATGATAGAAAACTCCCCTAGCCTGATGAAGGAAATAGACACTCAAGCCCAGGAAGCACACAGAGTCCCAAACAAGATGAACTGAAAGAGGCCAACACTGAGAAACATCATAATTAAAATGCCAACATTTTAAGATACAGAGAGAATCTTAAAAGTAGCAAAAGAAAAGCAGTTAGTTACCTACAAGGGAGCCCCAATAAAACTTTCCGCTGATTTCTCAACAGAAACTTTACAGGCAAGAAGGGAGTGGCAGGAAATATTACAAATGATGAAAAGCAATGACATACAACCAAGATTTCTTTACCCAGCAAGTCTGTCATTTAGAATTGAAGGACAGATGAGGAACTTTGCAGACAAGAAACAGCTAAAGGAATTCATCATCACCAAACAAGTATTATAAGGAATCTTAGAGGAACTTCTTTAAGATAGGAGCGGGGGTTAAGGATGGTTAAAAGGGGAAGGGATTAAGAAGCACAAATTGGTTGCTATATAGTAGTCATGGGGATGTAGGGCATAGGCATAAGGAATATACGCAATAACATTGTAATAACTAGGTATGGTGCCAGATAGGTACTAGATCTATCAGGGTGATAAGATGGGAATGGAGTTGAGGGCAGGGTGAAAAAGGTGAAGGTATTAAGAAATATGAATTGGTAGTTAATACAATATGGGGAATATAATCAACAATGTTGTAAAGATCATGTAAGGTACCAGATGGGCACTGGACTTATCAGAGGGATCACATCATAGACTGTGTAGATGCCTGACCAATGCGCTGTACACCTGAGGCTAAAGTAGAATAATATCGAATGTCAACTATAACTAAATATATAGGTATATATAGTCATGGGATGTGGAGTACAACATAGGGAAGATAGTCGATGGTATTGTAACAGCTATATAAGATGTCAGAGCAGTAGAAGCTTGAGGGGGTGGGTTATCACCATAGGAGAGGTTTAAATGTCTATTACGTTGCTTTGTACGCCTGAAACTAATAAAAATAAATTTTAAAAGACAGATGAAAAAAAGCATTTGATAAATTCCAGCATCCATTTATGATAAAAACTCTCAGCAAAGTGGGAATAGAGGGAATATATCTCAACATAAAAAGGCCATATATGATAAACCCACAGCTAATATCATACTCAATGGGGAAAAGCTAAAAGCATTCTCTTTAAGATCAGGAACAAGATAAGGATGCCCACTTTCACCACTTTTATTTGACATAGTACTGGTAGTTCTAGCCACAGAGATCAGACAAGAAAAAGAAATAAAAGGCATCCAAATGAGAAAAGAAGAAATCAAATTGTCATTATTTGCAGATGACATGATACTATATATAGAAAACCCCAAAGATTCCATCAAAAAACTATTAGATCTAATAAATAAATTTAGTAAAGTAGCAGGATACAAAATTAACATTCAGAAATCAGTTCCATTTTTATACACCAGTAACCAACTATCAGAAAGAAAAATTAAGAAAACAACCCCATTTGCAATTGCATCAAAAATAAAATAAACTACTCAGGAATAAAATTAACCAAGTAAATAAAAGACCTGTACTCAGAAAATTACAAGACATTGAAGAGAGAAATTAAAGAATATACAAATAAATGGAAACATATACCATGCTCATGGATAGGAAGGATTAATATAGGTAACATGTAGTCCATACTACCCAAAACGATATGTAGATTCAACTCAATCCTTATCAAAATTCCCATGATTTTTTTTTTACAGAACTAGAATAAGTAATCCTAAAATTTATGTGGAACTCTAGAAGTACTTGAATAGCCATGGAAATCCTAAGAAAGAACAAAATTGGAAGTATCATGCTACCTGATATCAAATTATAGCACAAGGCTATAGTAATTAAAAAAACACATTGTATTAGCATAAAAACAGTCCCATAGATCAATGGAAAAGAATAAAGAGCCCAGAAATAAATCCATGCCAATATGATCATTTAACGTATGACAAAGGGAGCAAGAATTTACACTGGGCTAAAGACAGTCTATTCAATAAATGGTGTTGGGAAAACTGTACAGATACATGAAAAAAATAAAACTGGACAAACTTTTTACACCATATACAAGAATAAACTCAAAATGGATTAAAGAATTAAATGTAAGACCCCAAACCATAAAACTCTTAGAAGAAAATATTGGAAGTAAACTCTCAGACATTGCCCTTAGTAACATTTTTACTGATATATCTCCTCGGGCAAGGGACACAAAAGAAAAAAATAAACAAATGGGACTACATCAAACTAACAAGTATTTTTTTTACAGCAAAGGAAACCATCAACAAAATAAAAAGACATCCTACTGAATGGAAGAAGATATTTGCCAATGATATACCTGATAAGGGGTTAATATCCAAAATTTATATATATTAAAAAAACTCATACAATTCAACACCAAAAAAACCCAAACAATCCAATTAAAAAATGGGTAGAGGACCTGAATAGATATTTATCCAAAGAGGACACACAGATGGCCAATAAACATATGAAAAGATGCTCAATGTCACTAATCATCAGACAAATGCAAATAAAAACCAGAATGAAATGCCACATCACTCCAGTCAGAATGGCCATCATCAATAAATCAACAAAAAACAAGTGCTGGTGAGGAAATGGAGAAAAGGGAACCTTCATGTGCTGTTGGTGGGATTGCAAATTGGTGCAGCCACTATGGAAAACAGTATGGAATTTCCTCAAAAAATTAAAAATAGAAATACCTAATGACCCAGCAGTTCCACTTCTGGATATTTATTCAAAGAAATCCAAAACACTAAGTTGAAAAAAATATATGCTCCCCTGTTTACTGCAGCACTATTCACAATAGCCAAGATATGGAAACAACTGAAATGCCCATCAATAGATGATTAGGCAAAGAAAATCGTGGTATGTTTATTCAATGGAGTATTATTCTGCCATAAAAATGAATGAAATCTTATCATTTGCAACAACTTGGATTGACCTAGAGGACAGATATGCTAAGTGAAATAAGTCGGATTGAGAAAGACAAATACCATATAATCTCATTTGTATGTGGAATCTAAAGACCAGAATAAACAAGCAAACAAAACAGAAATAGAATCATAGATACACACAAAAAACTGATGGTTGCTAGATGGGAGGGGGTTTTGGGGGATGGGTGAGAAAGTGAAGGGATTAGAAAGTACAAATTGATATTCACAAAATAGTCACGGGGATGTGAAATACAGTAGGGGAAGATAGTCAATACTGTTGTAAAGACTATGTAGGGTGTCATATGGCTACTGGATTTATGGGGGTATCACATTATGGATTGTGTAAATACCTGGCCACTGGGCTCTACACCTGAAACTAATATAAAATAATATTGAATGTCAAGTATAATTATATAGTCACGGGATATAAAGTACAGCATAGGGAACATAATTAATGGTATTGTAACAACTATACGATGTCAGATGGGTAGTAGGCTTGGTGGGGTTATCACACTATAAGGGGTGTAAATGTCTAATCACTATGTTTTTTTGTACACCTGAAAATTAAAAAAAAGAAATGAAAAGAAACTGCAGGCCCCAGATAGGCAAGCCTGCCTCACATCTAATTCCATGCACAAGTCATCATCCTGTGATCTCATCAGTTCAGTAACCACTTCCATTAGGAATTAATTTGAAGACCTCCAGTGGCCCACGCACCTCCCACATCATGACCCTTCCTAGCCTGCTGCAGGGTCTGCCTTTGCTTCTTGAAGATGTTGCAGCCATGCTGGGATGCTCTCCAAGAGGACAGGAAGGGAGCTTTTAATGAAGCAGCTCACTGGGAGTTTGAACTTCAACCGTATTAGCAAAATAGTTTTACAGAATTAATTTGACATGAGGACAAACATCTTACCAGAAGTGTCAGAGCACACAGAAGCCAGTGAGTGTGAGCAGAAGAATGACATGATAGGAAAACTCATCACAGGCTATGAAGTAGGGTCCCTACTCACCCCACCAACCCACACCAAGAGCCATGACCGATGCATAGATAGAGCTATAGCATCCCAGCCAGACAGTCAGGCATCTAGAGCTGACCTCGAATCAACAAAAACAGGGCCGTAGGGCAGTGCCTCTCACACTCTAAGGTACACACTAATTGCCCGCCTTGTGGGCTTGTCAGAATTTAGGTTTTGCTTCAGTAGGTCAGGGGTGGGGCCTGAGACCCTCCATTTCTAACAAGTCCCTAGAGAATGCTACTGCAGCTGCTGTGTGGAGCAGGAGTGAAGGTGGAAAAGAAGGGTGACAATTTTCTTATGGAAATGCCTTTTTCTGAAACAAGCCCTCCTCCCCTCTGTGGACTGTTTCAGGTATAATACTGCCTGAGACCAGGCGGTTGTCTGAGAGGACACCCATAGGCCTGGGACTCCATATTCATATATTTCATTATGCAAATTCCTTGCTGCCCTCAAATTACCAACGTATCTGAACTCACTGTGCTCATGTCTTTTCACTTCAGCTATTGAGAGGCCATTGAGCACCTTGAAGATAGAGCATTAGAATAAAATCTCATGTTGTTATGAAGGACTTGGATGTGTTCCATTACTTCTATCCTTTGTACACTTCTTGGTGTCTGTCTGTTCACTTATTTGTTCATTTATTACTTACTTATTGAGGGCTTCTACTACTGCATTGCCAAACTCCAATCTACAAGCTGGGGTTTAAGCGTGGAGCAAAACTTGTCATGGACCTCACAGTCCACTGGAGATATAGGCCAGTGGGAGAGGTCATGGGTGCAGAGTGCATCCTGGAGAGAGAAGCATATGAGAGACCTCACCTAGCTTTTGGTAGGAACTATTTGCAACAGTATATTTAAAAATACAAATTAGAAGTTTTAGAATTGGATAAAATCACTGAATGTTTATGTCTCTCCCACATTCATGTTTTTCATCCATTTGGGAAGTACCACCATATGTGATGGCATTTTCACATGGGACCTCTGGGAAGTGATTAAGTTTATATGCGGTCAGGAGACTGAGTCCTCATGATGGGAGTAGTGCCCTTATAAGAAGAGACCAGAGAGCCCCTCTCTCTCCCTTCATGTCATGTGAGGACAAAGTGAGCAGGCAGCCCTCTGCAAACCATGAAAAGAACCTTCCCCAAAACCTGACGACGCTGGCACCTTTATCACGGAATGTTTCAGCCTTCCAAATTGTGAGAAATAAACGTCTGTTGTTGAAGCCACCTAGCGTTATAGCAGCCGGAGCAAACTAAGAGAGACCTGAAGCCCATGTACTCAATGTAGTGATCCTTTGGAGGACTCTCCTGCTGCATACTCCAGTCTGTGTTCATGGTTTCAGGGCTACAGGCTCTTCTGGCATCACTGGTGGTGGAGGAAACATCATATGGGGGGCGGGGAGGCAGGAGGATGCCAAAAACCATATACGTATATATTTAGAGTTCAGAGCTTCTCTTTGGAAAGACCAAGCCGACCCGATGAATTTTTCTTTCATGAAAGCATTCCTCTAAAACTCCCTGATGCTCCCTGGAGAGTTAACCCTCCTTTCTCCTTGGGGATCCCATCACATTGGGTAGACACCTTACAAATCTCTTCGGAAGCTGCTTCCTAGTTATTCATTTAAGTGAATGACTCCCCCATAGACTGCAAGTTTTATGACTTAGGAAGGAACTGAGCCTGATTTTCTTCTTATTCTCAGTACCTACAGAGTGTAAGCTGTGAGGTACAGGTTCAACCAAAGTTTGTTAAATTCATAAGTGAGTGAGGGAATGAAGAATGAAGAGTTTTTTTACACGTAATCATGTATTTAATGTTCAGAGCCCATCTTTTGACTTATACATGTGGGGTTGGGGTAGATTTACCTTTCTTCTTGAGTTGACAGATGGCAGCTTCTATTAGAATATGCCAAGTAGACTGTGAAAAGACCAGTAACTAATACAATGCATCCCTGCTGTGGGCTCCTTCTGTGGGACCTCTCTAAGCACCCATTTTAGCCCCAACGGGAGGCTGAGGAGTGTGGAGAACACAGATCCTGGAAGTATATTTCAATGGTGCTTATCACCCAGTCAAGACTCTCATTCCCAGGAAGAGAAATTGAGGCCAGAGGAAGAACCCGGACCCAGCCATTACCATGGTGTGTAATGCCCAGCATTACACTCCACATCCCAGCCCTTACCCTCCATACACATCCTGCCATGTAACTGAGCCCACCTCTCACCAGCCTTAGACACACCCTTCTATGCCCTTGAAGAGGTCCTTATCTTGGGATGGACTGTTCTTCTCTGTTGTGCCAAAATCTGTCTATCCTTCAACCCTGACTGGAGTGCCATGTCTTCTGGGAAGCATCTCTCAGGATCCCCAAGGAAGGGTTCTGACCCACCCTCCAGAGTGTGTACATAGCCTAATATTTTGCTCCTACCACGCTGTGCCAGTTGTTTATTGGAACTCATTCGTCTGCTGAG
Organism: Hipposideros armiger; assembly: GCF_001890085.2. NCBI lineage: Eukaryota > Metazoa > Chordata > Mammalia > Chiroptera > Hipposideridae > Hipposideros > Hipposideros armiger. The sequence goes on along the minus strand of NW_017732244.1, from coordinate 33,303 downwards.
AGCTCCTTGAAATCAAGGGATTATGTCTGGTTGGTCCTGGAATTCTCAGGGCCTAGTGCAGTGCTTCCTGGACAGGAATGAATATACAAGCCGGCCCTCTGCTTAGAGTTTCGGTTCCCACAACAGCCTCTAGAGGGCGACCTGTATCTAAACTCTGGCAGAAGTTTCCTGTATTGCTCCAAACCACAGAAAGCAGGAAGTTCTCCCAGAATAGGAAAGCACACCAGGAAGACCTAGGGGCCAGGTGGTTCTTTGCTCTGTAGGAGCCACCAGAAGAAACATGTGCCCTCAAAAGGCCTCCGTGATGCGACAGTGCTGAGAAGGCCAGCGCCTCTTCCTCAGTTCTAGTTATTCCCTGGGATGCATTTCAAGGTGCACACCTTTGGAGCCTCTTGCCAGGCCCTTCCCCTGGTCTGGAGGTCCTTTCCCCTCCTGCGCTAGGTCATCAGTGCAGCTGAATAAAGCACAGTCCCTCAGTTATAGCATCAATTCCCGCATCTCCAGCCAGACGTGCCGGAGCAGGAAGGGCTGTCTTCCATCTGAAGGACTTCTCTGGGTGACAGATCCTCCTGCAAGCCCTCCTTCATGTGGGCACTGATACCCCTCAGCGGCTGCGTATGGGGTCCACTGCTGCCCCACATGACCGCTGGCCTTTCTGCTCCACGTCCGCCCCGTTCTCAGGCCTTAACATTTGCACCTTGTTCTGGCCCACTGACCCAGGAAGTTTTTGAGCCTGACTTGAGCTGTGTGGCTCATCATGGACCATACATCCATTATAAAAACAATAGCACTGGCCAAGTGCCAAACAGGATCATGGCCGAGGAATTTAATGACAGCAATGTCCTAGACAGGTACGAGCGAGTCAATGAGGCAGAGGCCAAGGGTGGAGCACAGCACAGGGTGGCAAGGTGGGTGCAGCCCGCACCCTCCACTCTCCTCCTTCTAGCTTGGAGTCTGTTCCAGAGTGCCCATAGGCGCTCACTGCCTCATGGACACCTGGAAATACACAGAGATTTCTTGTAGTTCTGGGATAATTCAAGCCTAGCGTTTCTTTATAACATGCAGGAAATTAGAAAAAGAATTAGGAAAACACTGCTGTGAATTCGTCACATCTTTTCTCCTTTAGAAAAACTTTGAAGCCCGAGATGAGTCTCGGGTCACGGGCGTAGCTGCACACCAATGCTGGTGATCCCCACCACCTCTCCCTATCTGCTACACACACTCACACACACACTCACACACTCACATGTACACACACATACATTCACACGCACATATGGATGAGTTGGTATACAAAGTCACTAAGGCACACCTTTCTTGGTAGCTTTTCTTCTACCTCCATTGGTACAGTAAATACCAACGTGTTTAGAATTTACCATGAAGTGGACATGTTCCACTGTTTTTTCAGTACTGAATTTTTTGAGGAATGCCCTTCCCCATGATTCTGAAGGGACAGTCATTCGCATGTTCTCACTCTCCCAGTCATACAGTCCTGGAAGAGACTGGTCCTGAGGCCGGGGAAATGGAAGGCAGTCTTCCCTGTCATTAGCTGTTCTGATGATGGGAACTGAGGCATGCTCCGCCTTGTGGAGAGAGCTTTCCTCAGGGGAGAACCAACCCCCCTCCTTCCTCAGTGAGGAAAGCAAATCAAAGGGATGGAGAGACACAGTCATGATGTAGTCACTTGGCCCCATGGATTCAGTGGTTCCTGGATCCAGGACGAGCACCCTTGGATTTTTTTTTTAGTCATTGATTCAATAAATTCACATTAAGAAAAATCTGAATTGAGTTCAGTTGCACTTTTGCCACTTGAAATTAAAAAAGACCTGGTTATGTATTATTAATGAAACAAACATGTTCTAGGTACTCTGGGTGATATTAGCATAAACATGGCCTTGTTACTATAGAAGGTGAGATAATGTACCCAATTAAGGGAAAGACCAAGTAGAATGTCAGATGCTCTCAACATGGGGCTAAAATACCACATGTGCTGTGAGAGTCCTGGAAAGCTCATTCTGGGTGCAGAAAGGATTTCCCCCATGGAAGGGTATTGAAGGAGGGGTTGATAAACTGGGTAGACTTCCCAATCTTAAATGATTTCTTTTTTCTTTGAAGGATTATTGTGTAAAAAATTCATTAGGCAATTAATCTTATACAGCTTTGTGACATCTTTTCTATTGTTGTCTGGAATTGTTATTTTAATCTTTTGTTACTAATTAACATTTTGCATGCTCCAGCCATATCTCCCTAACTAGATGGCAAATTCTTTGATAGTGGGGACCTGTCTTGCCTATTTTTAACTAGCAGGAAAAACCAGATTCTATACTTCATCTAACCACAGAAGAAACCTGGAGAGCAGGTTTTATTATTCTCATTTTATAAACAAAGAAAGTGATTGATGGAGGGCAATAGCTCATTTAAGAATAAATAATAGGTGGCAGAACCAGGTTCATACCTGGATGGTTCTACTCCAAAGCCTGGTGCACTGCCTTGCACATGCCTGGCATGCAATAAACACCCTTTGATTCTCATCATTCTAACCATCAGTGTTCTAAGATATATAATTAAAATTGGATGAAGGTCAATTTTCAAATTCAAGTTTTAGATTCCCAACAAATGGTGTTAAGCTTCAGCTTAGAGATTCAGCTTAGACACAGAGAACTTCATACCTGAGAGGCAAATATTGACGCAGGTATCCCTTGAGGGTGTCAAAGTTTGAAAGCTGGAAACACTCCATCCTTTCGAATGAAATCGAAGCAGATTAGGTTCTGCTTGGAAGTCTATGTGGGATGCATATCTCATAATCATAGGAGGACCTTAAGGCATTTCAGGCAGTCAGGGCCTGAGCAGGGACTGGTTTATGGTCCCAGCTCTTGTTGAACCTCACTGGGCTTTGATAGCCTTCCATACAGTGTGAGATTGCCTCTTATAACAGTGTCTTATATAAATGTGGCTTCCATATTTTCTATTGAAAACATTGTATTTTTTCTTATTAGAACATACATTGTAATTCAGACATTAGTGAGCAGCTATTATGCAATATACATTTATTATAAGACTCGTGATATAAGAATACTGGCATCAAGAACCTCAGTCATGGGCCGGCCAAGTGGCGCGCTGGTTAAGAGCTGGCTTGGGACGCCAGAGGGCCCCGGTTCGGAT
>NW_017732244.1:26663-28717 GCF_001890085.2 Hipposideros armiger | reverse complement strand
AGAGAGAGAGAGAGAGAGACAGAAAGAAAGAAAGAAAGAAAGAAAGAAAGAAAGAGAGAGAGAGAGAGAAAGAAAGAAAGAAAGAAAGAAAGAAAGAAAGAAAGAAAGAAAGAAAGAAAGAAAGAAAGAAAGATCTATTGGGTTGTCAGAAAAGTCACGACGCATTTTTTGCAATGAAAAACATAGAAAAAATAAGTCATGACTTTTCTGACAACCCAATATGTATATCTCAAAGAATTGTTGGGGTTTGGGCAAAGACCTAAACAGTGTTCTAGGCTGGGAAGGAAATAGAAGGAAAAAGAGACTTTCTGGGTCTTACTGTAAACCAAATGTGAGAATAAATTATACAAATAGAAGGCAATCTAGATCATGGATATATTAAATCTGTAGTAATCAAAGCATCTTTGGAAGCTTAGTTACATTGCTTAATTAACATATCAGTTCATCTAATATCTAACTCAGCTCCTTCCTGCTACTGTTAACATCTCTCTTTTCTTTATTCAGGCCACAGAGAAACTAGAGGCCAGTTAATGATCCCCTCTGTACATTTCAGAAGATGGTGTAAAACAGTGCTAGAGAAAGGCTTTTAATAATGTATGTCAAATATGTAGAACCAAAGGTGACAATTCAAGTGTAGCTTTAAGATTTTTCAAATGCCTTATTTCATCTGCCTTGCTCTGATGATTTCTATGAACACATTTTCATTTTCTAGATCTAGAATTAGTAGCATCTACTTGAAAAGAGATACTGCAGTTAAACAATGTTCTCAATTTGAGGTATAATTATTTTCCTCCATTTTAACATCCTAACATAAAATGCGTTGATGTCCCTTATAAAGGACATCAACGCTTTTATGTCTTCTATTTTTTCTCTCTCAGCTTCCTACAACTTGGAGAATATTATAAATATGAAAAGAAATGCAGATAAGTTCAATTTCCAGTTTGCAATAAAATGTCAATTTATTGTCTGATAAATATCTTCCTCTTTACTCCATCTTCCTCTTGCAGCTGAAAATTCTGCCAAAGGACCTCTGCTTGCCTTTTTATTTGAAAGAAGGAAGACTCTATGCTGCTGCTTATATTTCTTCTTCTCTACTCCCCACTCCCTGTCCCTATAATAGGACTATGATGTTCTNCCCAATTCCCCAATAAAATCTTTAAAAAAAACCAAAAAACCTCAGTCATATTGTGCCTCTGCTCAAAGTCCACCTGTGCTTTCATTGCCTATAGAATAAAGACTAAACCACATATTATGTCATTCAAAGATTCAAATATCTTGTTTCTACCTACTTTTCCAAGTTACGCTCCTTTACCTTCCCTTCATGTAATAGCTAATTAAATGAACTCCTTGTTATTTAATGTTCATATTTACCTCTCCTTTTAAATTTCACTTCCTATGTCTTTGTCTGTTAAAATATATTTATCTCTTCTTTCATGCATGCAACTCAATGTATTTCACGAGTACCTACTATGTGCCAGGCATTGTGTTGCAGAGTCAGGCTATTTATCTGCCTGCATGAAGTGTCCCCTCATTACCTCCCACATAAAGTACCTTCCTTCCTCTGTTGTCCACCCATATTCCAGGTCACTCTGAGTTCTAATCAGGTGCACACATGCCACTCCCCACATGACACTAAGCTCCTTGAGACCAAGGATGGCATTTTCTTTATCTTTATGAGCTCTTCAATACCCAGTGCAAAGAGCAGACACTTTCTTTGTTGAATTGATTTGAAAGAGTTTTCATACATTGGGCAAGACAAAGCATACCTAGCAATTAACTAATAAGGCAGTGCCATCACCTATTTATTGGGTCGTTGGGAAAGTCATGATGCATCTTTGTGTTGAAAAACAGAAAAATATGTCATGACTTTCCCAATGACCCAACAATACCATTTACATAGCCATATAACAAAGTACAAAAGTGTATGCTATTGTTGAGTAGAAGACAGAACAATACGTAATAGAGTGCTACCTGAAGCAAAGAACCACCTATATTTAAAAAAGAAAGAAAGAAAGAAAGAAAGAGAGAGAGAGACAGAAAGAAAGAAAGAAAGA
>NW_017732244.1:23053-25335 GCF_001890085.2 Hipposideros armiger | reverse complement strand
AAACCTCTAATTTAACACAGGATGAACTTACGACCCAAAGAGGTTAAGTGACTGGATGAAAGTCACACTGCTGGTCAGCACAGAGCTCAGATGAGCCTTTAGTTGCTGCTTATAGCTCTCTTTTGGCATTTTTATTCCATATTACCAACATTTTACAAGCTGTGCTTTTTAAAATAGCCATTTCCAGGAAGATGTTAATAGGTATTTTACATGAAAAGAAAAAAAAATGTGTTCTGGGCCAAATAAACTATAAAACACCCATTTAATCCGGTGTTTTATAAATTTATTTAATAGGTTTATTTACTGCTGGGCTACACAGAGAGTTTGAAATGTTCATTATTTTTGTGACTCCCCGAGAGAGATGTTATACACAATTTGGCCAACATATTTGACTACAGACCATTTTTTAAATTACTTTTTATAAGCATCTATTACTACATCTCAGACGCTACTGTACCAGAGAACAGTGTTTGGAAAATGCTGCCTTCTGCTAGAGTGCTACGGAAATAGGACGGGGTTTGCCAGGAAAAGTCTGAAGTCACAGGTTATTTCCCATGCTTCCTGGCTGGGTAACCTTGCATATTCAGATTACACTCTATGAACCTGAGTTCTCATCTGTAAAATGCGAGCTCACCCATCCTACTAGATCACTTGGAGACGGTACAGGTGAGTAAACTGTGTAAGCTCTAATTATCAAATTGGATTTGTGACAATATGCCAAAGTACCTACCACACAACATAATTGAATATATGATAAAATGTGTGTGAGAAAACGGTAAGGTGATAAAGAAAACACAACTGCATAGAAAGTCATATGAATGTGAACAGCGGTTGGCAAATTTGACTTTGTGCTATAGACCTAGGAAAACAGAAAAACACTCTTACTTACAATAGGCAAGTAGTTGGTAAAGTAAAAGCGAACCCATATCTCAGGAGAACCACAGCTTTTCTCAGTGCTGGAGCCTGTCAATAAACTCCATGGTTTTTCAACAGCTCCAAAGAGCACAGACTTTGAATGTGCACAGACCTGGGCTTGAGACCTACCTTTGCTTTTCACTTGGTTACTTTAGCTACTAATTACATAATTTCTATAAGTCATAATCCCCTCTTCCATACAATGGGCAAGATATAAATGCCCACAAATAGAATGCTGTGCCCACATGCATGCCGCTACCTTGAAGATCAGGAGCTCACAGTAAATGAGAGTTATAGTGGACACTTTCCTAATAATACGCTTCAATAGAAAACAACAACATTTACCATCTGTTTCTTTTACCAGTGGTTTAGAATGAATTACGTAATGACACCAAAGGGGATTGCAATAAAAATAATTTGATAACAAGCTAATACATGCAGTTGGCTTAGTTTAATTCAAGTAATAGATTAATTACATAACCTGGATAAATAACGTTTCCTGCCACTTAGACGTTTAATGACAATGGAACAATAGACAGAAATAAGATATGCTTCTGGCAGACACCTGGAATTCAGGTAGCTTATATTACCAACCCAGAATGATCCAGAAGATTTGACCATCATTTGAGTGAAGGGCACAGTTGGCAATAAAATAGGGATAATAGGTGTCAAGTCTCCATGTTCTACTATATAAAGCAGAGCTGCTATAATTTTATATCAGAAAGATTTCAAAACAAGTGGTATCAATCTTCCATCACAGCAGTAAAAATATCTCCAAAAGTTCCCATAGGAAAGCTAATGTTAAATAACATGGTTTCTGGGGGAACCTGCTGATATACACTGATTGCCAAATGTATCAAGATGTAATGGAATGATCTGACCCACTATGAAGAATTGTTGGATCTAAACCAATTAAATTTTTAAGGACAAGTGCTCAAAAAGATGAACAGCTGACCTGGAGCCATTTTTTTCTGATAATAGTAAGCAAACAGGACCAACTGTGTATTGAGATCATTGCTAGTATGTGACAAGTACAGATGCACAGATAGCATCTGGAAATACGTCAAACAGTCATTCATTATACCGAAAGAGGCATTCTGGGTGCATTCTGCACAAGGAATATATTTTAACAACAGTGGTATTATCTCTCCCAAGGTACTCTGTTTAAAGGAAATTTTACTTACCTAGATGGATCAGCTATATTATTTTTGTAAGTAAGATGATAAGTATTTACTCTATGCTCCTTAATAATTATGTACATCTTTCAGGGTAAACATTAATTGCCTGAATTAATGAATTTACTCACTTGTTTGGAGATATTGACAGAGCAGCACTACTATGCCATGGCAACACTTTCTGTACTAAAG
>NW_017732244.1:7191-21418 GCF_001890085.2 Hipposideros armiger | reverse complement strand
CTCTGTTCCGATCCCCCAATTCCCCAATTAAAAAAAAAGAAAACCTTAACAAACAACAAAAAAAAATTAGTCATGAGGATATAAAGGGAATATAGTCAATAATAGTGTAATAACTATGTATAGTGTCAGATGGGTAATGGACTCATTGGGGTTACTACATTGTGAGGTATATAAATGCCTAATCACTATGTTGTTTTGTATACCTGAAAGTAATTAAAAAAATGGTACTTTCCCCTCAAAAAGAAAAGAATTTCCAGAGAAAATGATTATTGAATTGCAATTCAGAAATGAGTTACACTTCACTTGTTGAGAAATAGTGGAAAGAGCACTGAAGTCAGAGGAAGCAGTGTATGTACATGTCCAGTAGGGCTAGTCTATAGAACTAGTAGTAGTATTGTTGTCTACAGCAGGGGTGCAAACAGAAGTGGTGGGTGCATTGAAACCATACTTCATAAGCACCGCGATGTTAACATATACAAATATGAACTTGGCATCTTTCTTTTCTAAATCGTGCTCCTTTTTCCATTTCTTATTCTATGCATCCCATGACTGGGATACACTATCTTCTTTCTTTTCCCTGAAGTTTGATAGGTCAACAGGTCTTATTATTTCTGCCTCATTCTATCTCTTAGAATTCATTTTCATCGTTCAGTGTCTCGTATTTCACCTGAGTTATTAAGATTCTCCCAGGTCACTCTGTCTGCTCCCCTCTAACTTATCCTTCTCACTTCCCAAATGATCTTTCTCGAAAGTAAATCTGATTATATAATTCTCCTAACTGAAACCCTTGAATGGATCCTACCACCTATAACCCATCATCCATCCCCACCACCTCTTACAAAAAGCATCCTCCCATGATCATTAGGCTAAATAGACCCTGTAAATAGCCATAGTAAACTCCATAGGAGCTTCCAAAGACAGCAGCCTTTCCCAGGGATTTGTACTTTTGTAAACAATGTATTTTTCACCTATTGTTTGAATATCTTCACCCTCGTACCTCCTTCCTGCAGAGCTGTGTGTGTTCACGTGTGCACAGATACATACACACACCATGTTTTTCAGCATTCAGCTCACTTCCCATGTAAGTCATGACCCTCCTTGCCTCGCCCATTCCCCACACAGTTTGGCTCCCCTAGGTCTATACTTTCACCTTTTCACCTGACTCGCAACACATGACTTTGAATAATTTGAGGATATGGGTTAATTTTGCTATGTTTATATGCTCAGATTCTAAAATAATTATAATGGATAATCATCGGCATTCCCATCTACAGCAATTTTTTTTCTTTTGGTGATGGACCTCCAAAACACAGTGGTATTATCTTAGTGTCCATGTGTATACTATATGACTCTGTCACTTGTCCATGGTTAATTGGTACAGGGGTGCGCATCTAATACAAGGCAGACACAATGGAAACCCTCCCTGCAACTTTTAGACTGAGAGCCATGGAGAATGAATCAGCCACAAAACAATGCTCAAGAGGTGTCAAGAATCTTGTTATTTTCTTGTAGAGGACGTTAGTCTACAATGCATGATTAAAAAAAAAAATTCCAACATACAGGAAGGAGTAAAGGAAAGAAAACGTGAAAGATCAAGAGAACAAGCAAGAGAGAATAGGAGGGAAGGAGGAGGGAGACAGGGAGGAAGAGGGAGAGGGAGAGGGAGAACTTAGTAACAGTACTTGAGGCCTACCTGCATACTTTCTCATCCCACAGTTTGGTTATATTAGATAGCTAGTGCCCTTCTAATAAATCCCACTATTTTCCTAAGCTAAATTGACTTGGATTCTGTAATGTGCAGCCAATATCATTGATGAATGAGTAACTGTAATGACTATAATGTATTAATCACCTATTATGTGCCCAGCACAACCTTGGGCAATATATGGTTAAAATTTTATTTACTCCTAACAATGATCTATCTATAAGGCTGTTATTATTCGCAGAAAATGATGGAGCCTGAATTCAAATCCAATTCTATCTGTCTCAAAAGCCAATAGCAAGTGAGTAGCATACATGCATTAAATAGAACTTAAAAAATACAGACTGACTGAAGTACAGGGCTTATATCCAGGGAAAGTGGCAGACTGATGTGGAATAGGGTCTTTTATGCCAAAGTTAGGAATCTGCACTTAATTTTCTTAATAACAGTCATTAGAGTTTGTGGATGTGGTGGTAAAAGAAGGAGTCATAATTCAAATGCCATCTCTGCATTAAGTTCACTCTATTCAATTCACTTAAAAAACAGGATCAACAAATATTATTTTTTTCGATTATGGGAAATATAAAATTAAATCAAAGTCTAAAATATGAGTGGAGAAATTTAGTGGCTGTATTGGCCAGGTGGCCTTCATTCTGCTCAGGTGGCCTTCATTCTGCTAGTTGTAATCTCAGTGGTAAAAATCTGAAGCCCTGGTGTTTCTAAATATTACCCTTATCTTGTAACATTAATGTACTTACGTGGATCTGGGATAAACTGTTTCTAAACAAGTATAAGTGTAACTATAATTACCTACATATACTGGGTGATGTGAGGATAGCTATTAATTACTTTGCCTCTGAAGCTTTCAGATCAAAGTTTCTTTAAATGGAGGAGTGATACTTGTCCCAGTCAAGAAGGCTAGTTATAGGAAAATATTTGACGCAAAGCATCCAGGCAGCAATGAATACATTTGGCTAAAGTTAGTTTGCTTATAGGCCAAATTTACCAGACAAGGTTTAAGATGCTGAAAATTCCAGAATAAAAATGCACAAAACTAGGGTCAAATGTTCAGAAATTATTTTCAAGTGTACCACTCATGATAATTCCCCCCAAAAGCCCGAGGCAACTGTTTCAGTCTTTTTGCAACTCATTCCCATTGTTAGCCTTTGCAACATCTTTTTCTCAGTGACCTACAGCAGGTGACACATGGCATTGTTGATGCTTCTACAAATGCAAGTTGCTCAGAGGCATTTTTTTGAGTTGTTTGTCTTGTTAGTAGACAATGTTCTGCTGCTTGTGGCTTGATGCAAGGGCCTGGGTGAATGCTCAAATCACCGGAACTATAGACAATTCCTCGTTTATTCAAATAGCAGGAGAGAGCAAGACAGTACCAAATGACAACTTATTAGGGAATGAACTGGAATGAAGTATATGCTTACACACCTAAACACCTGCCTTAAAGTTCTCTTAGGACTCTGGAAATGAGTTAGCAACAGCAGGGTCTTGAAGCATGTATCTGGCAGATGCCTGAGTTTGGGAAAGAAATTTCATGAAAACATGAATATGAAGAGAGGACTGGGATATAACATTGAAATTTTTACCTTAGTAATGCTGGGCAGTCAAATACCAGCAGGCTTGGGCAAATATTTTTTTCACCTGGTTGCTGGTTTTTAGTACAAAGCTCAATCATGTATGTACAGATACCAATCATAGAATGCATTATATTCCCAAGGGGAAATTGTTGTATCATTAAACGCTCAAGGTCCGCGTTCTATGGTTGTGTCAAGGTTCAACAGTGGCACACTGTTTATCTAGCTGTTCTACTGGTCCAGACAGTATCTCACTGAGTCAACACAGAACGAGTTGTATGCATTTCCTCATCTAGTGAGTGAGATGTTTCCTAGCCACATATTCCAATAAAACAGCCCTCTTGTTCCCCTTTAATGAGGCTAGGATGATGTTAATGTAAATCTCTCTTGCAACTGCATGTCTGTTTCTGACCACGGAAAATAATAGGACAGAAGAAAGACCATGGGATTTAAGAAGGCAAAGAGAAGGAGTGAGATCATCCCAGAATTTGGTTATGGGGAGGAATTAGAGGCAACTCAAGGTATTTCAATAATTAGTGCCTTGCAAATACCTAATGATGAGTAGGTAATTTTTAGGGAGGGAGTAAATAAGTGAACAATTGTATGGTAAAAGGAAGGGCTTACTAGCTTCAACAGGGAATTCAGGAAGTCCATCTATTTTATAGATTTGACCTTACTCTGAGTCTCCTAGTGTGAGAGACAAGTTCGAAATTTACTTCCCCGATCTAAGGGAGGAGAGAAAATTTATTTGGCAAGTGAATAAAAAAAAAATAAAAAAGATTTAATTTGTAACTACTGATGCAGTAGCCTTGAATCATAATAAAAAAAGGCTAAACCACACAATCAAAACTAAAAGAATTGTTTGGAGCATGAGAAAGGCTCTTAAAGATGTGCTATGTTGAGAAATGCATGTTCTATGACTAAGCCAACGTTGATTTTGACTATTCAAGGCTATGTTTCTGTACAGATGGAAACTCTGAAATCTCTTTAAATGCAATAGTTTCACGATCCATGGGCTGTGGAAGAGGATTAAATCCCCAGGTACCATCTCAAATTCTCAAAAGAGAGCCAGCATCCCCTCTCTGGGGAGTAAAAGAGAAAGTGATCAGTGGCTACTGGGGAAAGTGTTCCTGTGAAGGTGCCTTAATTATTGTCATGAACTTCTCATACTTGGATACAAAAATAAGGATATAATGTGAATCATCACTACATCTAAAATTAATAGCAAATGACAACACTACTTTACTCAAATAGTGAACTTGGGATTCCTATTTTGAGGCAGGCATTTTAATTTAAGTATTTGTTTAGGCTTATATTAGATAATTGTGAAATCATAGTTTTATACTTCTTCTACTTTGATCAAACTTTACACATCTATTATTTTTCACACTGAGTACCTAAAGAAACTTAAAGCCTCATCTTTTTATATAAGGAAAAACTGAGTTGCCAAAAGCCACATATTGTGAGATTAAGTCAAGAACAATATCCAAGATGTGACTCCATCTAAAAAATTAACCTCTCTATAGCAGGAAGCCTAAAGACTAAGAGCTTTAACAATACTTTACACTCAACTTGTAGATTTGCAGCAGACTCTGTGAGAGTGGGGATCAAAAAAAGAGTGCAAGATAAAGAGGTATGGATTAGAATAAAACAAAATGTGACAGGGAAAAATTACAAGGTTATAAGGCCTTTTGTTCATACAATGAAACATAATTTTGTAGTAGACATTTTTAAAGTTTGTATCATTTCACACAGTGTTCCTTTGCAAGATTTCATATTGTGTTAAAATGAATTTCATATAGTCCCAGTCAATGAGTATCCTCACTTGCTATTACCTACAGCCCTTCATGGCAGTCAGGGTTCTGGCTACACTCCAATGCCAGGCTGGCATTAGAGGAAGTAAAGTTGCTGGTATCTGTCCAAATGTTCAGTGGAGGTAACTGGAAAATGCTACCTACACCCAGATAATTTTTAAATTCTTTTTTTTTTCTTTTCTCTCGCTCTCCCCATGCTACGAAATTACGTCCAGTTTATTTGTCTGGCTAGAGGTTAATGGAACACTAATGATGTTAACGAGCTTTTGCCGTGCAAGTTTTTTCAAGAAAGAGATATAATAGCTGTTTTCCTTCCATTTTACTCCTTTTCATCATTCAAGAGTTACAGACTGAAACAATTAGCAACTTGTGCAGCTCTGTCTCCCTGCTCAGTCACAGCCCAGTAGGGCAAAAAGCAGGAGCCCATTAGACAGTTTCACAAGTCCACAGGTGAGACCCTGCTGGATGAATGCAACACACTGCTTCTTGCCAGAAGGCATAATGCTATTCAGGGAGAGAGGAGGGAAATTAGCAATCTGTTGATGAAGCTTTTCCATGGCAGGCAGGCAGCAGGAGCTGTCCAAAGTACTCAAAAGTCATCATAAATTCCTCCCCTTTCTTTTCATTAGACTGAGAGCAGGGTCTGCCTGAGAGCCACAAACCTTAAAGAGCTCACCGTCTAGTTCACTTAAGCATCCAAATGTTTAGTGACTTACAGTAAACTTACCCTAACCTCATAGGATTCTGACAAAAGAAGGGCATTTCCATAAAACAAGTCCTTTAGCAATACTTTTCAATTTCTTGGGCATTTGTCCATTTGGCAGTGGCTTGGCATTCTGGAAAGTATACACCCTAGATGCTTATGGCAATTAAAACATGCACTTATAGTGTTGCTAAGACAGAGAAACATTGAAATTAAAACATGTCCAAGATGTGAACTAATCTTGATTCTGACTCAGCTGGTGTTGTTTTATTTCTAGTGAAAAGGGCTTATAAATGCCTTCAGCAAATGCTTCAAGAAGAAATTCAGAGCACTCAAGGGAGAGGGTTGAAGAATGTGACATTTCACTTTTCTTCAGAATGTTGATTTCTTTTGTATCTAAGAGTGGATTTTAATTAAATAGATCATCGTTCACAGCCAAGCTATAGAAAAAAAAAAATATTAAAGGCCCATATCAAAATCAGGAACCGTGGGCATAATTTTCCTATAAAGGTCACTCTCAGTCAGAATTCAACAATTAATGTCAGCTAACCCAATATATAATGTAAAGCAAAATATTAATTGTCAAAAACAATTTTGAACAAATTAAAAGCTATCAATGTATAATGGGTAATTAGTCACATTAAAATTTTTCTACGTATACTTAAAATTTATGGTTTAGAGGTATGCCTGCAAAACAATCAAGGGTTTGTTGTCCACCTACTATGTGTGTTCAATCGACTGTGCTTAGTGAGGTGGTAACGAAAAATAAAATGTAAAACCTGGAGCTAAAATATAGGGGGAAAATGCATATCTGAAGTAATGACAAAATAATTACTACATAATTATGATGCTGAGTAGAAGCACAACTTTCAAGGCAGAAAAATTTTTATTCAAACTAAGTGTAGTCCTAAGGGCTTCACTGAAGAGGTCATGAAGTATAAATAAGATTTATTAAATTGAATGATACAGAGAAGGGATTTCCAGGTTCAGGGAATGTAAAAAATGTGAGAATACGTATAATCATTGATGATACATGCATGCCAGAGTTATCATTTAGTGTCAGTTGGCAGATGGGTTGAAATGAGCAGAAACCAAAGGTACGGAGCTCTCCTAAGAGATAGCTGTCAAAATTCAGAAATAGGTCTAAAATAAAGATGGAAAGAATATGAATGTTAAGACATACTTTGAATAAAAATATTAAGAGCTGATGGCAAGTTTGATTTTGTAGAAAAATAAAAAGACTCAGAGAGTATTTGGAAATTTTTTTAGCCAGGATGATGGAACACTGAGTCATAAGTAGAAAAGGAATAGTTTTATAGAAAAAGCAACATGTAACATGTTCGATTTCACTATTTTCAAATAACATAATATTTTATCTAGATCTATCATGGGTCTGGCTTGCTAAACTGTTTGTAATGTTTTTAATTCCACATTCCTATTCTAACAGTTGCTTCAATTGCTAAATAGCACATATTTAGCACATATACTCTTACACCAATATAATAAAAAATTTTTTTACCAGTTTACTTCAGACAAAAAAAAATAACTGGAGAAAAACATGTTTTGTGCACTGTGCAGTTGGGTATCATTACTAACACGTGCTCATCTTGTCCATTTGGGACTGCAGGTTTCTAGAAGGCTACCTTTACACCCATCTAGCAAACTCCTTCACAGCCAGCAGAGTGTCATGCAGATCTATGCCACAGACTTTCTGCAGGAAATGATGATGACAACTAGAAATAGTCTCAAAGAATCTATCAAGTGCCTTCGATGGTAAAATCAGAGCTAAAGCTTTTATGCACATCACATCCTTGTTTTCTAAAGAAATAACAAACCCCCCCCAGCAGTATAAGGAGATACATAATTGTGTGTATGGGGTTGCAGTGCTTATAGCAATGTGCTCCATCCAGATGGCAAATGGGATGATGGTAAAGCCAGGATGAGGAAGCAACTAATGATACTTCAAATAGCAAACTGCAAAGCAAATGTAAGCACAAACGACATATCCAAGGCCAGACAATGGAGCACATGTCAAAGTCAGCTGCTTGGAATGGGGGAGAAGGAGACAAAAATAAAAAGTAAATATACACTACATAAACATAAATACAAATACATGGTACTACTTCAGAAGCGCTCATGTTTTCCAAAGCAGTCATCGTTACCCACTCCTGTCCTTATGCCTCCCTTGGCCTCACCTCACTCAACATGAAAGAGACCACAGACCACCCGCTGCACTAGAAGAAGAGATGGGCTCATTGTTGATTGCCCTGAAGAGAAAACTCTCCCAAGAACAATAACCTTAAACTCAGTAGGTAATAAACTCCTTAGTAATATATTCCAGTCTTAGGCATCTCCATTTGAAAATGGAACAAGGCTCAGTGACTCTAGGTGAATCATGCCTGGATCAAGACAGAACTCTCTCTGACTTCAGGCCAGCCTTCTTTTCTCTACTCAAGAGGAGGATTGCAAAGGACACCTATCCCGTGGTAGCACTGTGACCACTTTGGAATGGTGGTGGTACACGCATGGCTCTATATTTAGATAGAAATGCCCAGGTGCATATAACTAAAATATTAACCAGAACTCACAAGGATTGACGACTTCTGCTTACATCTTTATTAGAAGGTATCTATGTGCATTTAAAGCCGTTGCTCTCTGACAACAGAGAGAAAGAGAGCCCTTCAAAACTGCCTGGACATACCTGAAATAATGCTTTTCAAATAGATAAAATGCCCACACTGATTTAGAGAGCCATTGTTGTCCTTGTCAGTGCTTCTGGAACTCCTGATGCAGACTGTAAGAAGAAACCTTTCATCATAAATAAACATTTCTGGCCCTAACCTATGTATCCAGACAACTTGTCACCCTACCAAAGCCAGATTTTCTATTGACATGGACAAGACAGCAATGCAATAGTGGGGACTTCTTTTCTTCATTGTTATTGTTCACCTTTCTCTCTTCATAGTCACAGATGTTTTGTCTAAATTATAATAAAGATCCTCACTGACTCAGTTTCCATTTTCACATTATCATTTCTTTCACTGGCTGCTTATTTATGACTGACTGCCACAAACTGCTTTTAAGAAAAGATGCCATAATGGAAGAATGATGCTCTCTTGATATTGAATATTGGAATCTACATAAGTGTTCTGTAACAACTCATTTTAATGTTTGCCTACTTGTCTTAATTTATTTTTTATTTCTGATTCTCAATGTACTTCAGACAGAGGGAGGTTTGCTTCAGCTCAGGGAGATATGCCACAAATCTAGCTGAGACCACAGATGGTGTGGGTTGGGTTGACTACCCCTTTTTCAGGCTTGTAGTGGCGATTGGTATGCAGCACATAACCCGCATGCTCATCAAGACTGTTAAAGGAAAGGGTTCAGAACACACAAAAGCATACCAGCCAAATTATTCTTGTTTATGGCTGGATAGGGTTCACTTTAGATCAAGACAGAAGTATATTAACAAAGAAATACGCCTTGCAAAAAACTTTTTTTTTCTTTTAATTTCAGAGAAAAGGCTGACATACATTTGCTGCTCAGCGTCAAGGTATATTTTCAGGTTGGGCTAAGAGGTGAATTTTCATTGCATTAATATTCAACTCTGTTTCTAGTCTTTGTCCTTAGAAGGTTGTTATTCTTCTTAGGCGGCCATATATTACTAAGTTGCAAAATTAAAGGCACAGACACTTGGCTACACATTTACTTGGTGGGCTATTATCAGGTTTTTGGTCTAAGAATACATAATGAAAATTCAACCCTTCCTACTAAAATTGTAGTCAACAAATCTATCATACCTCAAGGAGGGAAGACCCTTATTGTCTAAAGCCCAGAGTCTGAGTTAGGATGTTCTGCACTAGAGCTTGCCAGTGAGGTAAAATTAAAACATCTTTGTTCTAGTAAAGGAGTCGCTTTACACGTATGACAGGCTCTTCCATACTGAGCCTACACTAAGCATTGGCCAGCCCCTCCATAAGTCACCATTTACTCTCTTCTATGGACTGAATACAAATATATTGCCTGCACTAGATTTTAAGGCCCTTTGATACAAAACTATATTTAATTAATCTTCGTATCACTCATGTTATCAAAGACAGCACTTTGCAAGCTATAGGAGATCAAAAATATGTGTTAAATACATGATGAAACACATCCCACTAACCACACAAGATGGGGAGGAGGGTGGTGGATTTTAATGAGTATTTTTTGCATACATATCTTTGTATACAAGAGGTCTTGTGGTTTTATTGCTTTTAGCCCTTTGTAAGCCTCAAGGCCTCATGAAGACTTACATCCAAGCTGACTACTTCATAGAAGCCTGTGATGTTCTTGCTCTGTCCTCTGACTTCCTGGTTGCTCTTCCTGTCTTCTACCTGGGTTAATTTGTATCTGTAGCTCACAAAATTTCCCTTTTGGGTTCTCCAGTCGAATCCTTATCATTTACCCTTTTAGTTCCAAAAGAGTGCTTTTTGTTTAGTACACCTGGTAAAATGACCTTCTTGGCATTGCCCCAGGACATATCTGAGGTTGCCGCATCGAGAAGCACTGTTGAAAGCTGGAAGACCACACCCAGAAAGGGAGATGAGTCATTGTATTTGAGAATGGGAAGGTAAACTAGACTTTATGTTATCCCACCCTTCTATTTTATAAATGAAGAAAGTGAGGCAGAAACAGAAAGCAAGTAGAATGCACAGTACTTAACATCAGGGAGCCTCTAGTCCAGTGATTCTCAATGAAGGGCAATTTTGCCCTTGACAGAACATTTGAAAATGTGTGGACAGTTTTGATTGGGACAACTTGGATAGTGGAGGGTGCTCCTGACATCTAGTGTATAGAAGCCAAAGAGGCTAAACATCTTATAATGCACAGAACAGCCCACACCTCTAAAGAGTTATTCAGTCCAAACTGTCAATGTTGTTAAGGTTGAAAAACCCTGTTCTTGTCTATTAAGGCAACATAAAACCAACAGACAGAAATGGAATAAAAAAGGTAAATTTTGCATTTTGAGTTTTGGAGTATATATTATCTACGGAGTAGAAACCTTAGGATAATGGGCACTCTTAATAGTGAAGATTATATGATTATTCGTAAATATTAATGAGCAAATGTCATACCACGAAAACCTTATATTCATCAGGTGCAGAAAAGATGTGACCTCCTGCATCTTGCCTCAGCCTGGTGTGCCCCCAGCATGAGCTTTGTGCATTATTAGGTCACTCGATGTGATCAAAAAATACAGTGAGTGTTTAAGTTTTTAAAAAACTTATTACAGTAAAAGACATATTGCCATTAATCCCCCTCAAAATACTCCCCCTTGCTTCGAACACACTTATCCCATCATGCTTGCCACTTTCTGAAGCAGCTCTGGAAGTCCTCTTTTGTGAGTGTCTTTACTTCAGCCTCCATCATGACAATGCTTCGTGTCACACATCACTTCTGGTATATGGCAATTTCTGTCCAATAAAAACATTACGGTGTGTCCTCACCCACCTTATTCACTGGACCTGACACTGTGCGACTTCTGGCTCTTCCCCAAAGTCAAAATGATCACAAAAGGTAAACATTTTGAATTAATTCAGGATATCGAGGCAGCCGTGACAGCACAACTAAAGACACTCACAAAAGAGGACTTCCAGAACTGCTCCACAAAGTGGCAAGAACGATGGAATAGTGTGTTCGAAGGGAGGGGGAGCATTTTGGAGAAGATTAATGGCAATGTGTCTTTTACTGTAATATTTTTTTTTTAATTTAAACATTTACTTTATTTTTTTATCACACTTCTTCGTATGTAGCAGAGGTGACGGACCCTTGTGGGTGATCCTATATTTATTTTGAGACCATAAACTGGGTTGCCATATTAGTGAAGAAAGGGTCATGTTTTGAGAAGAATCTTAACCTATAAGTCAAAGAGATCAGGCTCTTACCTCCAGCAGAGCTGCAGGTTTTTTACATGACCTGGAACAACCCATGACTTCTTCACTCTGGTGCTAAGATTCCTCTTCATTTATTAAATGTAATGGTGACATTTGACTTCAAAGGTAGTAGCTTCCAGCTCTGAAAATCTATAGGATTCATTTTCCTTCCCTGTCACCTGTCACCTAGTAAGACTCAGATGGGAAATAAGCTATATAACGTTTCCTTTATGAACTGGAGTGCCAATGAGACTAAGTATGAAGGGCAGAGATAGTGGAACACGGACACTAATTGGGGGAAACCTGGTGCAGTGGATAAAATCACGGGCTCCTAAGTCATATGGGGATAGAATCTTGACTCCTGCCACTTACTAACTCAATGCTATTTGGCAGTTATTTACCCTTTTTAGTCCTCAGTTTCTTCATCTGTGAGGTGGGTATCATAATAACAATATCTACTCATGTGATTGTTGGCAGGGAAAACTGAAATAATACGCAAAGAGTGTTTAGGACAGCCCCAAAGTAAGGAACTAAATCAATGGGACCAACCAATGTGATTTCGTTTCTGGGTCAAAGGTTAGAAATATTATTTCCCTCCTCTACGCCAGTCTGATCTTTACAGAAAAGAGAATGTTGAATATTGTTTCGGGTAATATATGTAATTCTGTGTGAGAAAAAAACCACATAAATATGCTATAACCCCAGAAGAATACTCTTGTGCCATTTACAATATAACTGTGAAAAACCCTATCATTTACCCACTGGCACTGTAGCTGGTTCCTCTGTCTATTCTAGTTTCATATGTCCCTTCATTGTGAGTGAGATGAAAACTCAAGTGTCCCTGAGCAAATATTGCTCCCTTTTGTTTGCTTAAGGCTGGGGAGAGAGGCTTTCCAAGATCACTCTCTCTGGGTTCCCACCCTTTAAGAGGTCATTTGGCATGTTTCCCCATGTTAGTTAGTGCAAGGCTTTGTGGGATACCAGCTCTTTCATTAGTCCTATTGGTTTCAACAGCGCCACGATGCCGTCAATGCACTATTTAACACCCAGGAGGGAACTGTTTCACTAGGATGATTCTTTCATCATCTCTGTCCATCTGGAGCTCCCTTTAAACTCATGCAGCACCACCTGCCTAGGAAAATAATGAACTTAGGTGGCTTTTCTTTCCTATGCATCCAGGGCTTACATAAAACACAGTTAGTGCCAGAAAAGGGTTTTTGTTGTTGTTGTTTGTTTGTAGGGAAAAGCTGATCCTTTGTAGATGATATTGGTCCTATCATTTCCTAGGGAATTACATTGATATTTGATTAGATTTCCACCTCTGATTGACACTGGTTAATAACCTGCAAGACGGATAGAGGATGCTTATATTGTCAGCCAGAGTTATCTATGACTTTATTTTTCATCAGCTTTGTCACTGAAGGGCAGCAATGAAGGATATTATATTTTTTCTTAAGATGTTGTTACAGATCTACAGACACTGGACTGGGGAAATTGTCCTGCACATCTACCTTTATGCTGGTTCTTAGGAAATATATTTTCAAGATCACATGTAATATTCAAATAATGCATTTATATACTTTCATTACCTTAGTTTTGATATAGTGATAGTCAGCTTAGTGACAAAGCTACTTATTTCTTATATTAATCCTAAAATTACAGTTTTATCCAAGATTTTTTTTTTTAATTATAGTTTGTACTTTTAAACAATTCTGAACAAAGCTCAAATCTTTTGAAGGTCAAGTTCATTGACCCTTGGCCAAAACATTGTTTTTAATTGCTGAAAGAAACTTAGTATCTCTTATCACTTGGAAAATCCACTGAATGTAAATACATAAAAATGAATGTGATCTTAAAAATTAGTTACTGTGATGCTAATTATATAATAGATAAGATATAAGTTTAAAAAATGAGTAAAATTTAGAAAAAAAATAAAAATACAGCTGAATCAGTTTTGTTTTTTCCTAAATCAGAAAACCTTCAATTTCTAGACATTAGCAAAAAGAGCTGCCTTTTAGATATTTATCTTTCTCAGAGGCAAAATTAGATTGGATTAAAAAAAAAATTTATTGGGTAACAGTTTGCTTTTTCCAGGGAACATCAGCTCCAAGTCAAGTCATTGTCCTTCAATCTAGTTGTGGAGGGTGCAGCTCAGCTCCAAGTCCAGTTGCTGTTTTCAGCAGGAATCAAACTGGCAACCTTGTTGTTAAGAGCATGTGCTCTAACCACCTGAGCCACCTAGCTGCCCCAAGACTGGATTTTTTTTTTTTTTTTAGAATAAAACATGTCCCAACAGCAGACCTTAGGTGAGCAGTATTTGCCCCATATTTTTTGGATAGATCCATGTCCCCTGGTTTATCGAGTCCTAGTTAAAGAAAAGTTGCATCTTTCTCTCATGTTGTACGAACGCGTAGTTCAGTAACACTTTCAGCCCCTTCTGTAAAGCATGTTGTCCTATCTCTAGCTCTCCAGGAGAAGTGCAAGCATCTTGGAGAGTAAGGGCA
>NW_017732244.1:4116-5601 GCF_001890085.2 Hipposideros armiger | reverse complement strand
CACCAGTTATGCCCACAGTGACATCGCCAGCATGAACCAGCCCACTGAACTGCTTACTTTACTTGTATGTCTAATAGGTGCCCAAGCTGGACTCCTGGCCTCCCTACAGCACACTCCTCCCATCACCTTCCCAACTTCAGCAAATGGGAATAGGATCTTTCCAGTTATTCTTGCCAAAACCTTGGGATCATTCTGATGTCTTTTTTTCCCCTTAACATTCCATTCCCTATCCATAGCAAACCCTGCCAGCTCTACCTTCAAGACATATCCAGAATCTCATCATTACTCATTCCATCCATTGCTCACATCCTGGATCAATCACTGGCTCTCAACTGTCTTCCTCCATTGCCCCCAGGTTTAGACTTAACCCATAGCCAGAGCAATCTTTTCAAAGTATAATTCAGGCCACGTTCAAAATTACAATAGTTGTCATTTCATCCTCACTAATACATGATCTGCCACCTGCCTTCCCATAAAGCCTGTCTTTTTAGAAGATATAAATTCCACAAGGACAGAAAAAATCATGTCTGTTTATTTCACCACTGTATCTCCAGAGGAAATAATCCTACTTGGCATAAAGTAGATGCTAAATAAATAGTTGTTAGTTGAATGAATAAAGAGGAGGAGTGAAGAGCCTCAAAGACTAGAAGGGGAGTTTTAGAGAGAGTGGTGGTTAGGAATAAAGAATATTAGATGTTTTGTTGTACATTAAAAAGACATTCCCTCCCCTTTCACATTTTCTTAGAACTGAATAAAACTTGAAATTGCTTCTAGTTATTGTACTGTCATTATACTGTGCCTTTGACTTGACACTCTTCAAAGGCTGGCTAATGTAGTGTCCCAGTTAAATTCTGGTTACAAATTATTTGTACATCATTGAGTGGGAGGTCAAAGAACATTTCAAATTTGATACTGACATTTGCCTATATACCAGTCACTTGCTTGTTTGCAGCTATTCAATCTACATTCCAGCTCTTAGGCCACCTAACAAGGTTATATGCTATCCTGACACTATTCAAAAAGGCAACTTAACTATCTTCGTCTAAGATCATGAAACCTCATTGCACATCAGGCTACAGGACTGGAGGGGAGATGCACTCACCTGCCTAGCAGCAGTGACTTCTGGGTGTTTTCTCTAATCCCTCTGCTGATCTGTCACATGCTCATCTAGCCAAGTAATAGGGGGTTGTGAAACAAATGGGGGTGACTGAGAAATTGATCTTTCCTGGAGTAGATTTTCAATGCCTAGAATTTCTATTCTGCAGCCATGCTGAAAAGAGAAAACAGCTATCTGAGGTCTACAGCAATAAAAAGCAGGCAGAGTTATGTAAATGTCCACATGACTCTTGGAGATGAAGAAAGTCATTCCTCTGCATTACTTTGAGAAAAACTCCTTTTCCCACTAAAAATCAGTGATGAAATTAGCCCTCTAAGATTGCTGGAGACAAACTCAGCTGAATTGTCATAGTATCTCAGGCCTGTTTT
>NW_017732244.1:0-1201 GCF_001890085.2 Hipposideros armiger | reverse complement strand
GTCCTCCACAACTAGACTGAAGAACAAAAAGATAGCAACTTGTCTGTTCCCCTTCCCCCAATTCCCCAGCACTGTTCCCATCCCCCAGTTCCCTGATTAAAAAAAAAAAAAAGTGGTGATGTGGCATCTGTCTCCATAATTAAGATGCCTTCTTCTTTCTGGAGACTATGTATGAAATATCTGAGATATGCATGTCTATGTCCTGGGCTTTGTTCACATCATTAAAGCTGTAGGGAGGCCCTTCTGAAGAAATGTCTATCCTTTCGGGCTCAGGGCCCAGGACTAAAGCAATGGCATTAATTTGCTTGATAGTGAGAGAAATAAATTAGAGTCTTTATTGGAGTCATGGGTCACTTTCCTTTCATGGTATTTACCCAAAGTCCTGATTACAGTGGACAGGGAACTGGAAAGAAGGTCGAAAGGACCTTCCCCTTATGTGACCTTTTAGTCAAAAAGACAGAATGGAGAGATGAGCTCAGTAGCAAAGACATAAAGGGATGAAAAGCAAGGGGGATGTAAGGTGGAGATGTGACCTCCAAGAGAACACCTTCACGAATACCTGTCTTACAAGATAATCTCTTCTCACATGAAATGCAATTTTACTGTATGAAAAAAACAATTCTTCATCCCCAGTCTACTCACAGTTTCTGAGCACAGGTCTCCTCTTTACCCTGCAAGCAGTTCTCCAGCTAGGGAAGTGAGGAGGGGGTGGCAGGAAACTGGCTGACAGCTACATCTTGCTGGCCTTGCCTCTTCTCTCCACCAACTGCTCACTGACCACCAGAAATATAGCAAACTGCCCCCCTGCACAGACCCAGGCATGGACAGGGTCCAGGTAAGGCCCTCCACAGAACAAATGGCTGCTCTTATTTTTAATTCAATGATTAAAATAGCAGTCATTTGGCACTAAGTAGCAGTTTCTTCTGAAGGCAAAAGGAGAACTGGAATTCAATGTGAGATGTTAAACAATTCCTTCCTTTAGATAAACATCTTTTTTTAAAGGCCATCTCTGCACAGAAATAACGTGTTATGCATGACTTGGCAAATTTTTATCAGCATCAACTCAGGCAACTTCTAGAGCCATCATGACCCAGGCTCTGGAAATGGCTTGTCCCTCCAACCAAGCCTGAGATAATCATACTAGACAGGATATCACCAGGGATGAGGCTGAGGTGGCCTAGGCACAGCTCCTCCTTGGGAA
>NW_017732243.1:574603-576180 GCF_001890085.2 Hipposideros armiger | reverse complement strand
TACGCTCTCCCTATCGCTCATCCAACGTCTCATCACACCTGAACCCTCACTGTACACATGTTCATAAACCTAAAACTACCTCCTTCCGTTTGGCTGTAGCTTTCCCACAGCATCACCCTAACTCTGTCCGAAACTTTGTCTCTCATGGTAACCCGTCTCTAACTGTAATCCACACTATAGCTAGCCCTAAAGATCTCTCGAACCCTCATCCAAAGCCTGACCTTACCCTAATGCTAGGAGTGTACCTAACCCTAACTTTCACTCATTTTCGAACCACAAACGAACCGTACCCTGGTCTCACACTGTCCCTAACACTGTCTCTACCCTTGAAGTTAATAGCGTTTCCCTCCGGAACCTTAAGGCTCTTTCTCACTCGAAAGCTAAACCAGTTTCTAACCTGAAACTGCACTTTCCACCTAACCTAACTCAACTCAAGACGAACCCTTTCTGGCTAAGTAGAATCACACCATTAACCCTGTCCCTAAAATACCTCTAACATTGCCCCTAACCCTAAATTTTCGGCCCAACATATCCCTAGACATAACCTTAACACTCACCCTAGAAACACACCTACAGCGCTCGCTAATCTGAACTCTGTTTCTCAAGCTAACATTGTTCCGATTCTCATACCGAATTGTCACCGTGCCCTCAAGAGTTCGCCAAATCCTCATGCTCTCCTGAGCCTGGTGGTAGCTCAGTCCCTCAACTGATCCCTAAGCTTCAACCGAAGCCTTTCCCTAAAGGTAACCCTACGTTTACAACTTTCCCTAACTCTCATTGGGAACCCAAATCACAACCCTATCACTGGCCCCACCCTTCATCCTAACAGACTGGGAAACCAGTCCCTCAACTGAAGGCTAAACCAATACCTGAAACTGCCCCTACACTGTCGCTCTTTCTAAACCTAACCCGTAACGTCACCCTCGCCTAACACCGTCTCAAACTGTAAACCTAGACTTGTGCATGAACCTTATGGTAACCTAGTTTTCATTCTAACACAAAACCTACCATACGCTGTTACTAACACGCTCCATAACGGTGACTCTAAACCTCTCTCTAACCATGGGCTGTCGCTCATCTGTACGCTCTCCCTATCGCTCAACCAACATCTCAACACACCTGATACCACACTCTACACATATTCATAAACCTAAAACTAACTCCTTCCGTTTAGGTGTTGCTTTTCCCTAGCATCACCATAATCCTGTCTGAAACTTTGTCTCTCATGGTAACCTGTCTCTAACTGTAATCCACACTAAAGCTAGCCCTAAACATCTCTCGAACCCTCATCCAAAGCCTGACCTTACCGTAATGCTAGGAGTGTCCCTAACCCTACATTTCACTCATTTTCGAACCACAAACCAACCGTACCCTGGTCTCACAGTGGCCCTAACACTGTCTCTAGCTTTGAAGTTAATAGCGTTTCCCTCCGGAACCTCAAGGCTCTTTCTCACTCCAAAGCTAAACCAGTTTCCAACCTGAAACTGCACTTTCCACCTAACATAAACACAGCTCAACAAGAACCCTTTCTGGCTAAGTAGAATCACACCATTAACCCTGTCCCTAAACCTACCTCT
>NW_017732243.1:554101-572483 GCF_001890085.2 Hipposideros armiger | reverse complement strand
AACCGTACCCTGGTATCACACTGGCCCAAACACTGTCTCTAGTCTTGAACTTAATAGCGTTTCCCTCCGGAACATCAAGGCTCTTTCTCACTCGAAAGCTAAACCAGTTTCCAACCTGAAACTGCACTTTCCACCTAACCTAAACTCAGCTCAACACGAAACCTTTCTGGCTAAGGAGAATCACACCATCAACTCTGTCCCTAAACCTACCTCTAACATTGCCACTAACCCTAAATTTACGGCCCAACATATCCCTAGACATAACCATAACACTCACCCTAGAAACACACCTACAGCTCTGGCTAATCCGAACTCTGTTTCTCAAGCTAACCCTGGCCCGATTCCCATCCCGAATTCTCACCGTGCCCTCAAGTGTTTGCCAACTCCTCCTGCTCTCCTGAGCCTGATGCTAGCTGTGTCCTTGAACTGATCCCTACGCCTCAACCAAAGCCTTTCCCTAAAGGTAACCCTACGTTTTCACATTTCCCTAACTCTCTTTGGGAACCCACATCACAACCCTATCACTGGCCCCAACATTCATCTAACAGAATCAGGAAACCAGTCCCTCAACTGAGGCCTAAACCAATACCTGAAACGGCCCTTACACTGTCGCTCTTTCTAAACCTAATCCGTAACATCACCCTAGCCTATCACCGTCTCTAACTGTAACCCTAGACTTGTGCATGACCCTTATGGTAATGTAGTTTTCACTCTAACCCAAAACCCAACCATACGCTGTTACTGACACTCTCCATAACGGTTACTCTAAACCTCTCTCTAACACTGGGCTGTCGCTAATCTGTATACTCTCCCTATCGCTCAAAGAACGTCTCAACCCACCTGAACCCACACTCTACACATGTTCATGAACCTAAACCTAACTCCTGTTTAGGTGTAGCTTTCCCGCAGCATCACACTAACTCTGTTCCAAACTTTCTCTCTCATGGTAACCTGTCTCTAACTCTAATACTCTCTAAAGCTAGCCCTAAACATCCCTCGAACCGTCATCCAACGCCTGACCTTACCCTAATGCTAGGAGTGTCCCTAACCTTAACTTTCACTGTCTTTCGAACCACAAAAGAACCCTAATCTGGTCTCACACTGGCCCTAACACTGTCTCTAGCCTTGAACTTAATAGCGTTTCCCTCCAGAAACCCAAGACTCTTTCTCTCTGAAAACCTACCCCTGTTTCCAACCTGAAACTGCACTTTCCACCTAATCTAAACTCAACACAACACGAACTGTTCCTGGCTAAGTAGAATCACACCAACAACACTGTCCCTAAACCTACCTCTAACATTGCCCCTAACCTTAAATTTACATCCCTGGACCTAACCATAACACTCACCCTTGAAACACACCTACAGCGCTTGCTAATCTGAACTCTGTTTCTCAGGCTAACCCTGGCCCGATTCCCATCCCTAATTCTCACCGTGCTCTCACGGGTTCGCCCACTCCTTGTGCTGTCCTGAGCCTGACGCTAGCTGAGTCCCTCAACTGATCCCTAAGCTTCAACCAAAGCCTTTCCCTAAAGGTAATCCTACGTTTACAACTTTCCCTAACTCTCATTGGGAACCCAAATCACAACCCTCTCACTGGCCCCAACCTTCATCCTAACAGAGTCGGGAAACCAGTCCCTCATCTGAAGGCTAAACCAATACCTGAAACTGCCCTTACACTGTCGTTCTTTCTAAACCTAACCCGTAACGTCACCCTAGCCTAACACCGTCTCTAACTGTAACCCTAGACTTGTGCATGACCCTTATGGTAACCTAGTTTTCACTCTAACCCAAAACCCAACCATACGCTGTTACTAACACTCACCATAACGCTGACTCTAAACCTCTCTCTAACACTGGGCTGTCGCTAATCTGTACGCTCTCCCTATCTCTCAACCAATGTCTCAACACACCTGAACCCACACTCTACACATGTTCATAAACCTAAACCTAACTCCTTCTGTTTAGGTGTAGCTTTCCCGCAGCATCACCCTAACTCTGTCCTAAACTTTGAGTCTAATGGTAACCTGTCTGTAACTTTAATCCACCCTAAAGCTAGCCCTAAACTTCTCTCGAACCCTCATCCAATGCCTGATCTTACCCTAATGCTAGGAGTGATCCTACCCCTACCTTTCATTCTCTTTCGAACCACAAACGAACCCTATCCCTGGTCTCACTCTGGCCCTAACACTGTCCCTAGCCTTGAACTTAATAGTGTTTCCCTCCGGAACCCTAAGGCTTTTCCTCACTCGAAAGCTACCCCTGTTTCCAACCTGAAATTTATCCTTCCACTTAGCCTAATCCAGCACAACACGAACCCTTCCTGGCTAAGTAGAGTCACACCATCAACCCTGTCCCTATACCTACCTCTAACGTTGCCCCTAACCCTAAATTTATGGCCCAACATATCCCTAGACCTAACCATAACACTCACCCTAGAAACACACCTACAGCGCTCGCTAATCTGAACTCTGTTTCTCAAGCTAACCTTGGGCCGATTCGCATCCCGAATTCTCACCGTGCCCTCAAGTGTTTGCCAACTCCTCGTGCTCTCCTGAGCCTGATGCTAGCTGAGTCCCTGAACTGATCCCTAAGCCTCAACCAAAGCCTTTCCCTAAAAGTAACCCTATGGGGCCGGCCAAGTTGCGCGATGGTTAAGAACTGGCTTGGGACGCCAGAGGGCCCCGGTTCGGATCCCACATATGAGGGCCAGTGACACTGGTCTCCACAGCTAAGATCCTGAACAACATCTCAACCTGGAGCTGGGCTACCGTGAGTAGTGTAGCCTGCAGCCCCTGTTTCATTGGGTTGCCATGGGCTACCGTGAGCAGCCCGCATTCAGCGTGAGCGGCCAGCTGCTGCAATGAACGGGCCGCCCAGAAGCCAGCGACTGATCTGCCTCGCCCGGGAACAGCGCAATGATGGTGCCAACTTGGGCCAGTGATGCAACGTCCTCCACAACTAGACTGAAGAACAAAACTATAGCAACTTGTCTGTTCCTTCCCAGAATTCCCCAGCACTGTTCCCAAACCCCAATTCACCAATAAAAATAAATAAATAAATAAATAAATTCCTCAACAACAGTCCCAAATTCACCAAAAAAAAAAAAAGGTAACCCTACGTTTACACCTTTCCCTAACTCTCATTGGGAACCCAAATCACAACCCTATCAGTGGCCCCAACCTTCATCCTAACAGAGTCGGGAAACCATTCCCTCAACTGAAGACTAAACCAATACCTGAAACTGCCCCTACACTGTCGGTTTTTCTAAACCTAACCTGTAACCTCATCCTAGCCTAACACCGTCTCTAACTGTAACCCTAGACTTGTGCATGGCCCTTAATTAGAGTTACGATTAGGGTTAAGTTTAG
This sequence comes from Hipposideros armiger, assembly GCF_001890085.2. NCBI lineage: Eukaryota > Metazoa > Chordata > Mammalia > Chiroptera > Hipposideridae > Hipposideros > Hipposideros armiger. The sequence continues at coordinate 569,113 of NW_017732243.1, read as the reverse complement.
ACTTTGGGGTGAGAGTGAGGGTTTGGGTTAGTGTTAGGAGATGGTAGGGTTAGGGCAAGACTTAGGGACAAAGAGACAGTGCTAGGGCCAAAGTAAATGTTATCGTAAGGTTCGAGTTAGGGACAATGACAGTGAAATAGGGATAGAGGTAGGGTTCAGGCTACGTTCCGGGATTATGTTTAGATTTTGGGTTAGGTTTATGGGTAGGGTTGGGTCAAGGTTAGTGTTAAGAGTTAGTGTGAAGGTAAGTGTTTCGTGTTTAGGATTCAGGGTTGTGGTCCAGCCGAGTGGTGCGATGGTTAAAAACTGGCTTGAGATTCAGGGTTTGGGTTAATATTAGAGTTAGGCATAAGAATTAGGGTTAGGGGTAGGGATAGGTGTAGGTTTCAGGTCAGGGTTAGGGGTTATGGTTGGCATTAGGGTTAAGGTTAGGATGAGGACTAGAATTAGGTTTTTGTGTTAGAGCTACTGTTAGAGCTAGGGTTAGGGATATGTTAAGGTTAGAGTTAGGTGTAAGGGTTAGGCTGAGGGTTTGGTTAGGGAATTGTGTCAGGGCTAACATGAGGGTAAGGATTAGAATACTGGATAGGGTTAGCGTTAGGAATAAAGAGGTGTTAAGAGGAAAGACTGAAGGGTTTGTATTACGGTTGGGGTTTGGGTTTGGTTGGGGCTGGGGTTTGGTTTGTGGTTACGGTTAGGGTTAGGTTTAGGGCGAGTCTTTGGGTTTAGGTTTCATATCAGGGTTAGAGTAAGGATTTGATTTTCATGGCTAGAGCTATGGTTAGGGCTTGGGCTCAAACTATGAGTTAGGGTTAGGGGTTGAATGAGTATCAGGGTATAGGGTTAGGGTTGGATTTAAGTTGCGAGTTAGGGTGAGGGTTAAGTTTTGGTTAGGGTAAGGCTTAGGAGTCATTATTGGGAGTTAGGGTTAAGGTGAAGATTAGTGTTAGTGTCAGCGATAGGATGAGGATTAGTTTTAGGGATTGGGTTCAGGGTTAAGGTTCAGGTTCGTGTTAGTGTTAGGGACAGGACTAGGTACAGGGTGAAGGACACTTTTGGGTTCTTTTTATAATTGGGGTTAGGTTGGGTAAGGTTAGGGTTACAGTTAATGTCAGGGTTGATGATAAGGATTAACGTTAGAGTGAAAGTTAGGCTTAGAGCTCGGGTCAGGGCTCATGGTTATGGTTAGGGTTTGGGTTATGTGTTAGTGTTAGGGTTAGAGTTAGGGTTTTGGAGTTAAGGTTGGAATTCTGATTAAGGTTGTGTTTAGAATTGGGGTTAGGTATAAGTTTTAGGGTTAAGGATAAGGTCAGTGTTAGATTAGGGTTAGGCTAGGGTAATGGTGTGTGTTACATTTAAGGGTAAGTGTGTGGCTTTGGGTTAGGATTTGGTGTTATTAGGAGAGTTCGGGTTAGCTGTAGGTTTAGAGTCTGTGTTAGGTTTAGTGGTTAGGGTTTAGGATTAGGGTTAGGGGTGTGATTAGGGTTTAGGTTAGTAGTTCGGGTTGGGGTTAGGTTTAGGTTTATGGTTAGGGCTTACCACTTGGTCTAGGGTTCGTGTTTGGGTTTAAGTTATGTGCTAAGGTTTAGAGTTATGCTTAGTTTTAGAGAAAGTGTTAGGAACAAGGTTAGCGAACAGGTGAGGGTTAGGGTTATATTGTGTCCGGATTAGCGTTAGGGTCATGGAGGTGTTAGGCTTAGAGTTAGGGTTATGGTTAGCTATCAACATTAGGATTAAGTTTTGGGATAGGTTTAGGATTAGAGTTGGTTAGCAACAGGGATAGGGCTAGAGTTATGGATAGTGTGAGGGTTAGGGTTAGGTGTAAGGGTTAAGAGTTAAGGCATAAGGGTTAGAGTTGGGGTTGGGCTTGGTGTTGGGGCTCCCATTAGGTTTGATTTTAGTGTTAAGCTTAAGTTGAAGGTAGGGTTTAGATTCAGTTTAAAGGCTAGTGTTAGGGTTCAGTTTTAGGGATTCAGGCTATGTTTAGGGGTTGTTCAAGGCCAAGAGTTAGGGTAAGGGTTAGCAGTAGGTTTAGGGTTTAGGGCTATGGTTAGTTTTCAGGTGTCAGGGTTAAGGTTAGTGTTAGCGGTAAGCTTATGGGTTCGGGTTAGGGTTGTCGTTAGGCCTCAGTGTTAGGGATACGATTAGGGTGAATGGTTCGGGTTAGGCTTAGGGTTTAGGTGTTAGGGTTATTAGGATTTTTGTTATAACTTAAGTTAGAGGTTAGGGTTAGGTGTTCGGGTTGGAGCTAGGGCTAGGGTATGGGTTAGGATTAAGTTTAAGGTAAGGGTCGGGGATAGGGGCACAGTTAGTATTATGGTTTGGGGTTATGGTTAAGTTTAGGTTAGGGATGAGTCATCAGCTTAAGGTTTTGTGAGGGTTAGGTTTAGAGACAAGGTTAAGAACAGGGACAAGGTTAGGTTTAAGGTTAGAGTTATGGTTGAAGGTTAGGTTGGTTAAGGCATAGGGTTAGGTTTATGGCGTGTTAGGCTTAGGAATAGGGTTAGGGTTAACATTAGGGTTAGGGATAATGGTTAAAAGTTATGGCTTAAGTGGTAGAATGAGGGTTGGAGTTTGGTTTAGTTTGGAGTTTAACTGAGTTTGGGTTGGGAGTTAGGGTTACTGTGAGGATTACGGGTATGGTTAGAGTTAGTATTAAAATTTAGGGTTGGGTTCTGAGCTACAGTTAGGATTAGGCTACAGTGAATGCTTAAGGTTATGGTTAGGTTTTAGAATTACGGTTAGGGTTAGCTTTAGGGTTAGGGTTAGGGTTTTGGGTTATGTTTATGGTTACTTTTTGGTTAGGATTATGTGCTAGGGTTTCGAATTAGGGTTAGGTATAAGTTTTAGGGTCAGGGTTAAGGTCATTGTTAGATTAGGGTTAGGTTAGGGTAATGGTGTGAGTTAGTTTTAGGGGTTAGGTTGTGGCTTTGGGTCAGGATTAAGGTTAAGGTTAGGATTTAGGGTTATTGTTAGAGTTAGGGTTAGTGGTAGGGTTAGATCAGTGTTAGGTTTAGGGTTTAGTGTTAAGATTCGGATTGGTTTAGGGTTAGAGATTTTGTTAGAATTTTTGTTAGGGTTTTGGTTAGTAGTTAGGGTTTGGGTCAGGTTTAGGTTTAGTGTTAACCATTAGGTTTATGGTTATTGTTTTGTTTACTGTTATGTGTTAGGGTTTAGGGTCAGGGTTAGGGATAGGGTTAGCTTTAGGTTTAGGGAAAGTGTTAAAAATAGGGTTAAGTACAACGTTACCTTTAGGGCTACTGTTAAGTTTAAGGTTAGATTTGTTTAATGGTAAGTTTAGGTTTATGGGCATGTTAGGCTTAAAGTTATGGTTAGGGTAATGGTTAAGGTTAACTTTGGGGTTAGGGATAATATTTAAGAATTGTGGCTTAAGGGTTAGAATTAAGGTTGGAATTTGGTTTGGGGTTGAACTGGGGTTGGGTTTGGAGTTAGTGTTAAGGTTGGGATTAAAGGTACGTTTAGAGTTAGTATTAGAATTTGTGTTGCGTTTAGAGTTATGGTTAGGTTTAGATTACAGTTAATGGTTAGGGTTAGGGCAGGGCCACCCAAGACATGCCCCTTTCATTGTTGACCGCTCCTGCTTGCCACAAGAAGAAGAGGGGCAGGGCCCACAGCAGGGCTTCCATTGCCACAGTCATGCCCTGGGGCCTGGCCATCCCTGGAGTCACAGCACAACTTCCCTTTCCTTACTCTCTCAGAGCTGTTCCATCATATGCCCGAGTTCACTTTGCCTCTTGCCACAACAGAGGATGTCAGGTTAATAAAGTTCCTTCATATTCCAGTGTCTTGGACACAATGCCCCGTGTAGATCAGACAGCCAAGAGAAGCACTGACTCAGGGGTCACCAATACTGGACAGAGGTCCACCTTCGCTGTCCCTTCCCTTCTTCCACTGGGGGGCCCAACCCTTCCCTCCACAAGTCCACGGGCTAGGGTCCCTGAAGGTGCCCAGTGATGCTGGTGCCCCTCAGTGGCCAGAGCATAATGCCTAAGTGCATATGCAGATGTCTGAGAGACAGGGGCAGAGGCATAGTCTGTGGCAGGAGAGTGGAAAGAAAATGTGTCCAAAAGTAGCTGAGCTCTGGACAGCCAGGGAAGCCACACTATGCCCACCACTTAAGATAAGCAGGAGGGAGAGCATAAAGTGGGTGCTGAGTCCCTGGGGGTGGCAATGGCCTGGGTAGGTGTGGGCAAGGAGTGAGGTGAGCCTGGCCTCATCATTGTGTTACTCAGTGCGACCCCTGGACAACGCTATCCCTGAACAAAGACACGGGGCCAAAGAGAAAGGAGATAGGTTATAACCCTGCATGTGAGTGAGGCCCACAGTTAGGGGCTGCACTGGGTCCCAAAGGATACTGAAGTTCTAACCCTCAGGACCTGAGAGTGTGACCTTATTTTTCGGATGATAAGTGTGGTGAGTTCTAATCCATGTGACTGGTGTCTTTGTAAGAAGAGGGGATTAAGTCACAGACATGCACAGAGGAACGAGTACAGGAGGACAAAGAAGAGGCGGCTGTCTACAAGCCCAGAGACACAGTGCTGGGAGAGTGGCCTGGAACTGGTCTTGTCCTGGAGCCTTCAGAGGGAGCACAAACCTGCTTCCACCTTTATACCTTGAACTCAGACTTCTGGCCCCAGAACTGGGAGAGAATACATTTCATTGATTAAGCTTCCCAGTCTGTGGCACTTGCTAGGGCAGCATCCAGGGGAAACTCAGACAGCACAGTCCATGTTGCCACCAAGGGGCTGCCAGCCTGGTCGCCACCTGCAAATGGGCTGACGTCACAAGAGGACAGAACAAGAAATACGGACCCCATGCTGCCATCACGCACACTGCTGAAATGTAAAGGTAGATGTCTCCTGGGTGTCCAACAGAGCACAGCCATCTGGGAGGAACTCAGATGTGAAACCATATAGCGAGCCATGTGAGAGCTGGCCTGGAAAGTCTGTGATGGGGAAAGGGCTCCACAGCCCGCACCTGACAGAGGTTACGCTGAGCAAACGTGAGCTGTTTGTGCTGCAGTCCTTCCTTATTAAACTTACTTTTCTTTGTTGGACAACATGCACCGACCCCGTACATCCTTGGGAGAGCTATGGTGGTTCAGATCTTCACCTGCCCCAGTCTCTTGGCTCCCTGTCCCCACCTCAGGACCCTGGCCACCCCCTCCTCACCAGTCACAGGCTCCCTACACCAAGAGCAGGTGAGGGGTGGACACTGTTGTGTGAACATCTGCACATTTAGCCAAGATCACAAGCCAGTGTGCTGTAGAAAGAACAAGGTGTGTGTGGGAGATTCAGGCTCTATGACATGAGGGTGCTCAAGATGAGGAGTGGGGAGCAGGAGATGACCTCTGTGGGTGACTCAGTGTGGAGGACAGAGCACAGAGGAGGAGTGTGGTGCAGGCACAGGAGTTTCTTTGCACAAGGAAACCTGCTGTGGTCCCTCCCTACCCCAGACCACAGCATGTGTTTCTCTTGTAGAAGGATACAGCATAAGTGATGCACTGCCACTCATGGGGAAGCACGGGGATGAAGAATCAACAGGTGCCCAAGACCGAGATCAGGAAGATGGCCCAAGGCAACACCTGGAAGAGATGAAAAAGCTTCAACCAGCTGTTCACTCTGGACTGGCAGGTGGCAATATCCCTTTCACGATGTTGGTCATACTGTCTGGGATACCCATCTGTGGCTCTTGCGGCAGCAGTCCATCTGCAAGATGGTGGAGAAGGGCATGGTAGACTATGCTTTCTGCTCATAGCCCGTGTGGCTTGGAGACCTCAAGGGCAGGAACCCACCAGCCGGCATCTCCCGGGCTGGCTGTTGGTGGCAGAGTTGGCAGGACTGGGATGAAGTAGGCAGGGGGCTTCCATGTGTGATGAAAGGCAGGCCTGCAGAGCTTACCCAGGCCACAGCCACCATGCAGCTGTGGAAAATGAAAGGGGCATTCACTCTGCTGACAGGCAGAGCTAGATGGCGAATGGGCTTGGAGCTGAGCTAGCTGTGCCCTCCACAACTAAGATTGAAGGACAACAACTTGGCTGTTCTTCCCCAATTCCCCAACACTGTTCCCCTTCCCCGATTCCCCAATAAAATCTTTAAAAAACGTTCCCTTAAAGCACAGAACAAAAGACTACATTTTCAGAGTGTTCTGTGTTAGCCCTTCTCATGAGACAGGGAAGATATGCCGACCTCCAGGCATCCTGGTGTCACCCAGTATAATGGTTGGGAGGGGCAATGGCCCCTTCTGTCCAGTCAGGTGGGCAGGACCCACCGGGAAAGGAAAGGACATGATGTTGGAGAGACTCTGAGGCAGTGAGGGTGTGGGGGAGAGGTGGACGATGTCTCACAGCTGTTCCAGGGCAACTTTTAGAAAACTCTGCCATGTTATGCACTGTGCAGAGCCCTTCATGTTTCTTCAGAATAAACTGTGCAGAAAATGTCAATAAAACTGTATTTCTTTGGGAAGAGATATTTGTTAGAAAATATTCAAAGACTATTTCTTATGAGCTCAGAATTCCCTTGGGGATTTTCCTAAGAGTAGATTTTAGCTGCTGTGTACTCTGGTACTTGGAGTGTGACACCATGTGGCCATGGGGCTGCAGTGGCCCCAAGCTTCCTTGGGTTACATGAGAATCTCAGGGAGACCTGCAACAATATCACATTTATAAAACAAGACCAGGGTACGGGGAGGTATGGAGAAGAGAACACAGAAAGGTAGTATTTGTATAGAAACACGATTTCCAAATTAAAACAACATGCAGCTGTAAGAGTCAACCAACAGAAAAGACATGGCTGGAAGTCAAAGTCCCATAGTTGGGAAGGCAACATCAAAGAATTATCGCAGATCTGGGAACAGAGAGGTAAAGAAGTGATAATTATGACTAAAAATTTAAGTGACATGGAGACACAATGTTACCTGTCAGACTTTAGCACAAGAAACAATGGAGAGAATGTAAGAGAAGAAACAAACAAACAAAAAGGGTGAAGAAAGTGTGTCTGTACTTCAAAGAGATTCAAGACTTTAGACCTAAAGCCTGCTTTAAGAGCCAGACAGGAGTCGTGAAAAAAAGAAAGAAGATTACCTACACTATATGGATGCCTAAAAGTGGTAACTGGATTCAGATTTTGTAGAATTTAAAAGAGAACAACTCTTCCCATTAAGAGAGTACTTTGAACTAAAATAGACACAGCCAAACTATCAGTAAAGTGTGAGAGTAAGAGGAAAGGCCTTGAAACGTGTAAAGACTCAAAGTACACCACAAAGGTTTACCCCCATCAAATCATAAAATTACCCACAGCGATGAGCAAATGAACCTACAGCTATGTCTGAATCAATCTACAATAGAATCAAGCTGAAACAATGCCTGATGAGAGTAATGGGTCTGTGTGATTGTCAGCAGGATGCCACATGCCAAAACAATAAGCATGGATGTACACTTGGCCCCAATTTCCTAGCACACAGACATGCAGGCTGCGGTGAAGTCTGCCCCTCTCCGAGGCTCTGTGGGTTCTTCAGGGACAGAGGGCACCTGGGAAAGAGCAGAAGGAGAGTGAGGGGGGCCGGGTTGCCACCTCATCCCAGTTCTCCCCCCTCAGCAGGGTCTTCGATGTCTTTCTAAATAAAAATCAAGAGTTCTTTTAGTTCAGTGTGAAACATGTGCAAAGGGAAATTGTGTATTTTCTCGTTCAAATTCTTATCTCTGAGGAGATCAGATCACTTCAAACAAACTGGGACCAAACACCTGGCTATCAACAAATGCACCACTTCCGGTTTCTTTCTGGGGCAAAGCCTGCACAATTAAAGTGGGCTCCGTGTGAGCATCCCCACCGTCTCCTTGTGTGGACAGGGTGCCCTATCTGGTGACAACCCCCCAGAGGACATGCAGGAAGCCACTCCAGAGCTAATCAGAGCCATCCACCTCCAGCCATCCATCCATCAACTTGGAGGACAGTGTGCTTGGGGGTCAGGCCTTCTGGGAAATAGCTCTTCCTCCTGGAGAGTCAGTTCTACCCTGCCTGCCAGCACTGGCCCACCTACCGATGGCACAGACTCCTCACTCCATGCTTCGTCTACCAAATTCACTGTGAAGTGCGGAGTAGAAGGGAGTTCTGCTGAGGACCTCAGGGCTGGGGCAGCAGCACAATGAAGGCTGTGTGTCCCAGCGATAGAAGGCAGTGGTCAGGACAGGTACCCACTCCCACCCACAGCCAGCAACAGCAGCTGACCAGCAGGCTCACCCTGCAGCTCAACTGGTCAGGCCCCAGCACCTCAATGCTGCTCCTTTTGTCAGACCCCAGCACCTCCATGCAGCCCACCTTGTCAGCCCCTAACAGTGAGGGCAAGGAAAAGGCTGTTCTCTGCGCCTTCTGGCACACGGCTTTGACATTGCTGATGCATGTGAACACACACATCATACCATACACACAACCCACAGCACAAGACACCTACCACACCACAATGTACACACAACACACCCAACACCACACACATCAGACATACCACAACACAGTACGCCCATCACACCACACATATACACAGAACACATACACATACACACATCACACACACCACACACACACAAACCATTCACACATACACCATACATATATACACACCGCACACAAACCACCCACATATCACACACATACACACTACACACACAACACAGCACACACACCACACCCACAAACTCACACACACACCACACACAAACACATCACACCCACCACAGCACAATACACTTATCGCACTACACATATACACACCACACACACATCACAACACGCCCACCACAGAAAAATACAGCCATCACACACATACACCACACCACCCACATACACCACACACTACACACATACACACTACACACCCAAACCACTCACACATACACACACACACACAATTCACATAAATCGCACACCATACATACACCACACCGACACACACACACCAAACACAACACATAGAAACCACTCACAAACCACACGCACCACTCACATGAACCACACACCACTCATAAACACACACACACCACATATAATATATATCACACATATACTACACAGACCACATACACCATGTATTACACATACAAGCCACACACGCACCAGAGCACAATACATCCACCACACTACTCATATACACACCACATACACACACAGAACTCACTCACCACAGCACAATACACCCATCAAACCACATATACACTCTATTCACACACACTACACACACATAACATACACATATATACCACACACAAAACCACTCACACACACTCACGACATACACCACAAACACATATACCAAATACCACTCACACATACTACACACACTCCACCACACACACAAACACCATACACACTCCACATCACACACATTCTCTCTCTCTCTGTCTCTCTCTCTGTCTCTCTGTCTCTCTGTCTCTCTCTCTCTCAGGTTTCTGGACTCATTTCTCACTTCTGACTCTTTCATGCCATTTGTGGCCTGGAATCTTGACCCACCTTTCTGCCCCTCCCCCAGCTCTCACCTTTTGTACCCCGTCCTAGTGATACTTTCTCTCCATGTCCTCCCAGAGAGCCCCGCCAAGTCTGAGTTGAGCCCTTTCATTTTTTCCTTCCATGGATGTTTTAATTAATCCTGATTCATCCCAAGGACTAGGAACATCTATTACCTCATTTTAGGGCAGACTTCTAGCTTTGGGCTCAGGAAATTTGCTCTGTTTGGGGCTTGATGGTGCTTGGGTTCCCTGTCTGCCCCATTTCAGTTCCTGCCTCTTGTTTTTCATCATCCTTAAGCTTGATAGTCTGTGTTTTGGTCCACGATGCACCGGCGCTGGAATGACCCCACAAAGTTGTCCTCTTTGCCAAGCCGGCCCATGGTTATGGTGGGAAGCAGAAGGGCTGGTTTACCAATAGGCGGGTGACCACCCTGCCAGCACCTCCCGCCTCTCGTCATCTGCAGGTGTAGAAACAGCCCCTTCTCACACTGTGCTTGTCCTCCCCTGGAACAAGCCATCCTGGCACACTGGCATGTAAGCTGGGGATGCTGTCCTGGGCACCCCCATCAGTGTCTTTATGACACCACGACCTCTGTGCTTACATTTTTGAACCTCACCATGGGACACCGATTCCAACAGCTTCTGAGTCTTTATTCTGCTCTGAGTCCTGATGGGTCTTGGTACCTTCATGGACCGCCAGAGGTTAAAGTGGCTAGTCCCCTGGTGACAACAGGAGGAAGAAGTAAAGAACTTACCTCCCTCGCAGCCAGAACCCAGTCTTCACAACTATCACAAATGTCCAAGTTGAACAGAAACAAGCTTCTGCTCAGCTCAGGTCAAACTGAGAGGACTGCCCAGGCAGGACCTCAGAACCTCCCTGGTTGACACCCCCAAGGTACCTCAGAAAGTCAACGGCCCAGCCTCCTGGACATGCCCCACTGCCAGGTGTGGAGAAGAGGAAGGAGGGTGGGGACAGCTCCTGGACACAGCCCACTGTCAGGTGTAAGTGAGGACAGGCCCAGGACCTCTGGAGACCCCATGGAGAAGGTGCGGAGGCTCACAAACCAGGCAGGGGTGGGAGGTGGCGGCGGCAGCGTCACCCTTTGCCATCTGACTTGATTCATTTTACATGGTCCTCAGTCTTGACTAGAACACTTTCTATCACAGCCCCTCAGTGACAAAGTGGTCAGCTCATGCCACCCCCTCAACCTTTTGTTTCAACAGCTCATGGTGCCCGATGAATCGATCTTAAATTTCTGTGTCACACCTGACCCCATTAGCTGTTTTTGCCCCAGGAGCCCAGACTCGCACACTCTGTCTCACTCTGTCCAGGGTGTGGGCACCTCTGGGTCACACCCAAGAACCACAGCACAGACTCGAGCCTGTGGGCTGGCCCCTTGGCCACAAAAGGGCCATGGCAGAAACAGAAAAGGCAGGAAGTGAGGTACATGTGAATAACCTGTGCTGAGTGAGGGGGGTGTCACGTGCCAGAGAGGGTTTCCTCCTAAGGATGTCAAGCCAGAGTGGTCACAGCACCCTCCCTCCTGCCCTGCTTCTTGCCTCAGTATCTCAATTCTTAAGCTCTAGAAATTTCTGGTTCCTGTCTGTGGGATCCAAGGACCCTTACCAGAAGGCCCCCAAATGCAGGCCAATCACCAATCCTTTCCTTGGTGGGGATAAGGAAGGTAGACAGGGCGAGTCCCTTTTCCATCAGCAGAGGTGGCTTCCTGTGGACTCCACCGGCCCCTGGCACCACAAAACTTCCTAGAGAAGACACTGGAGCTGGGGCAGCTTGAGCAGTGGCAGGCTGGTTGTGCTTCTCCAAAATGTGCTGTGTGCCGCCCTACTGCCAAGCACCTGTGGTGGCCAGGGGTCTGTCTCCAAGTGGACAGCTGAGCACAGACATACAGGGGCATAAGACAAAGAGAAACAAGCAGGTTGCAAGGCCTGCCAGGAGCCGTTTGGAGGAAAAGGGCTCTTCACAAGTTAGGGCTCATGTTGTGTGACAAGTGGCCACGACAGCCTCTTTGGAGAGCCAAGGAACTCTCCACTGAGCAGGGACCCAGGCCCACAGGGCTGGTGCCAAGACTGACCTCTGGTCATGGTCAGTTCACTCCTCCCAGCCACGTGGCCTCGCTCTCACATGGGCTTCCATTTCCTCACACAGAGATAGTGCCATCCTAAGGGGCACAAAAAGCAAAGCATCATTGGGATGACAGGGATGCTTATCCTGGAAACAGGCTCACCATGGGCAAGCAGGAGGAGACAGGCCCAGGAGGCTCTCCTCAGATCACCAGCCTCTCAGGCCCCAGGGGGTGTCGAGTCAGGGGCCTAGGAGCCAGGCCACTGTGGGGTGGGTGACTGTCTCCAGGGTCCCTGGACACCAATACCACCTGTAGGCAGGCCCAGATAGGACCAAGCCGGCACCCAAGCTGACAGAGCTGCACTGACTTCCACCCAGAAACTGCAACCAAGTGAGTTAAGACCCCAAAACGTCCAAAGCTGACCAGGCAGCCACCAGGACAGCCAGGCATTGCTGTCCAAGGTGCTGCCCTGGCCAGGCCCTTGTTATTGGGCTCCCACCAGGTGCCAGGCCTATGTGCTATCAAGCAGACCCAGTGCAGATGCTCAGGCTGCCTGACTGGGTCTCAGAGCCCTGAGGATCCAGCCAACAGCACACAGAGGCAGAGGTTGTGGGAGATGTCAGAGCTGTGATCCGCAGTAACTAAAAACCAGGGTATGGCACCCCTCCGAGAGGGTGGTCCATCCATAGATGGACCTTCACTTTCTATAGGACATGACTTTGAGAAAGATCATGCCTTGTGGATGACAATGTCACAGCTTCCATGCACAGCGGTGCATCATTCCAGCTCTTGGTCAGTGTGGTCTTCACATTTCTTTTTTATTATTATTATTAGTTTCAGGTGTATAAAACAGTGCAATAGATATACTTTTTACCCCTCACAAAGTGACATCGCTCCCCCGATCCACCACCCCACTCCACCCCCACATTATACATATCTATTAGAATTCCATTGACTCCACTCCCCACACTATACTCCACATCCCGTGACTATATATATATATATATATATATATATATATTTATTTATTTATACAAAAAAATTATATTTGACATACAATATTATTTAACATCAGTTTTAGGTGTTCAGTGCAGTGGTCAAGCCTCTACACCATCCATGAAATGGTCTCCCTAACAAGACATGTGACCATATCACACCCTACAAAATATTTACATGATTAATTATATTCCCCTGTCTTTCATATCCCTGTGGCAATATTATAGTTACTAATTTATGCTGTGTAATCCCTTCCCCTTGTCCCTCATCCCCACCCCTCTCGCATCTAGCAAACATCAGTTTTCCTCTGTATCCCTGACACTATTTCTGTTTACTTCGCTCACTTATTCAGTACTTTAGATTCCACATATAAGTGAGATCATACGGTATTTGTCTTTCTCCCCCTGACTTATTTCACTTAACATAATGTCCTCTAGGTCCATCCATATCTTTATGAATGGTAAGATTTCATTCTTCTTTATATCTAAGTAATACTCCATTGCATAAATGTAGCACAGCTTCTTAATTCAGTCATCTAACAATGGGCACTTTGGTTGTTTCCAAGTCTTGGTTATTGTAAATAGTGCTGCAATAAACATAGAGGTGCATATATTTTTTTTCAAATTAGCATCTTGGGTTTCTCTGGATAGATACCTAAGAGTGGAATTGCTGGGTCATAAGGTAGTTCCATTTCCAGTTGTTTGAGATACCTCTATACTGATTTCCATACTGGCCGCACCAATCTGCAGTCCCACCAACAGTGCACTAGGGTTCCCTTTTCCCCACAACCTTACCAGCACTTGTTTGTTGATTTATTGATGATAGCCGTTCTGACCGGAGTGAGGTGGTATCTCATTGTGGTTTTTATTTTCATTTCCCTAATGCTAAGTGAGGTTGAGCATTTTTTCGTATGCCTCTTGGCCATCTGTATGTCCTCTTTAGAGAAATGCCTCTTCATATCCTCTTCCCACTTTTTAATTGAGTTGTTTATTTGGTGTTGAGTTGCATGAGTGTTTTATAAATTTTGGATATTAACCCCTTATCAGATATATCATTCACAAATATCTTCTCCCATTCGGTAGGCTTCCTTTTTGTTTTATTGATGGTTTCCTTTGTTGTGAAAAAACTTTTAAGTTTGATGTAGTTCCATATGTTCATTTTTTTCTTTTACTTCCCTTGCCCCTGGGGATGTATCAGTAAAAATATTGCTCAGGGTAATGTCTGCAAATTTACCTCCTATATTTTCTTCTAGGAGTTTTATGGTCTCAGGTCTCATATTTAAGTCTTTAATCCATTTCGAATTTGTTCTTGTATATGGCTTAGGGAGGTAGTCCAGTTTCATTTTTTTGCATGTCTCAGTCCAGTTTTCCCAGCACCATTTATTAAATAGACTATATTTACCCCAATGTAAATTCTTGCTTCCCTTGTCATAGACTAACTACCCATATATGCCTGGATTTTATTCTGGGCTCTCTATTCTGTTCCATTGATCTATGTGCCTGTTTTTATGCCAGTACCATACTGTTTTGATTACTGTGGCCTTGTAGTACGTTCTAATGTCTGGAAGCGTGATACCCCCGACTTTGTTCTTATTTCTCAGGATTGCGATGGCTATTCTGGGTCTTTTATGGTTCTATATAAATTTTAGGATTAGGTTTTCTATCTCTGTGAAAAATGCCCTTGGTAGTTTGATAGAAATTGCATTGAATCTACATATTGCTTTAGGCAGTAAAGAAATTTAAACTATATTAATTATTCCTATCCATGAGCATGGTAAGTGTTTCCATTTATTTATGTCTTCTTTTATTTATTTCTTCAGTGTCTTATCATTTTCTGAGTACAGATCTTTCATGTCTGTGGTTAAATTTATTCATAAGTATTTTATAATTCTTGAAGCGATTGTAAACGGAATTGTTTTCTTAATTTCTCCTTCTGATAGTTTATTATTGGTATATACAAATGCAACTGATTTCTGAATATTGATTTTGTATCTTGCTACCTTACTGAATTCGTCTATCAGTTCCAATAGTTGTTTGATGGAATCTTTGGGGTTCTCTATATATAGTATCATGTCATCTGCATATAATGACAATTTTACTTCCTCCTTACTGATTTGGTTGCCTTTTATTTCAATTTCTTGTCTGATTGCTGTAGCCAGAACTTCCAGACTATGTTGAGTAAAAGTGAAGAAAGTGAGCAGCCTTCTCTTGTTCCTGATTTTAAGAGAAAAGGTTTTAGGCTTTCCCCATTGAGTATGATGTGTGCTGTGGGCTTATCATGTATGGCCTTTATTATGTTGAGATATGATCCCACTATTCCCACTTTGCTAAGAGTTTTTATCATAAATCGTTGCTGGATTTTGTCAAATGCTTTTTGGGATCAGAGTAATAGTGGCCTCATAAAATGTGCTTGGGA
>NW_017732243.1:532356-551776 GCF_001890085.2 Hipposideros armiger | reverse complement strand
TTCTTCATTTCAGTTATTGTATTCTTTAGTTCTACCTGGTTGTTTTTTCTGATTTCTGTATCCTATTTATGTCCTCCTTAAGTTCCTGAAACATTCTTATCATCAGTGTTCTAAACTCTGTCTCTGAAATGTTGGATACCTCTGTTTCATTTAGTTGCATTTCTTGAGGTTTCTTCTGATCTTTTACTTGGGACATGTTTCTTTGTTTCTTCATTCTGGCTGTCGCTGTGATTGCTTCGATGTATTAGATCTCCTGGAAAGAAAGAAGAAAAAAGAAAGAAAAAGAGAAAAAGGGAAGAAAAGGAAAAAGAGAAAAAAAGAAAAAAAAGGAGGGGCTTTCTGCCCTCTGTAATGTGCACTGCAGACCACTTTCTCAGCAATAGAGGTATTCTGGGCAACTCAGCACCACCTGCTTGGGGGAAGGGCTCAGTGCATCATGCACTGACCTCCCTCTAGAGTTGAAGTAGGCTTCCCACAATTAGTTGCTGTGTGCTTTGGAACTGTGCTCACCACCAAAAATCCTCACAGGTTGTTGCAGGCTGTCTGCTCCTGCAAAAAACCCTCTGTGGCCTGCAGAGGTAGGAGCTAGGGATCAGGGGCTCAGGGTGCCCTTGGCTACACAGCTCTAGGTGGGCGGGGCAGGCCCCCAAGGCACCACAGGTTGTGGTCAGTGGCCCCCACCAAGTCAGAGCAGCATGCACTCCTGCATCAGCAGCCAACCCACACAAACTTGCCTGGAAAGCCCCAGCTGAATCACGCAGGTGCAAAACTCATGGCCCTACACTCCCAGGAAAACTCCCTGTCTCAGTCTGTCCCAATCAGCTACTCAAAGATCAGGCTGAGCAGCCTGACAGCCAATTGCCGCCAAGACAACTCTGCATGCGCAGTGCGGAAATCAGGGACCTAAGGCGAGTCGCTCACTTCCGGGTCTCAATAAGCAGTCTGTTGTTGGCAGAGCATGCTTGCCAGGCATTTCCCTGGCTATGCAGCACAAACAGTATGTAGGGTGGGGATCCAAGGCCGCATGCACACGCACACACGCATGCACGAAATCACGCACTCCTGCGCCAACTCCAGCAGACCAATGCAGTCCCAGACCTGAGCCTCTGTGGGAGGGCCCAGCCCTGAAAAAAATGGCGGCCTCCTGTGCACTACTCGTGTGCAAGCTCCACACCAGGGTAACAACTGTTCCAAAAACCTCCAGCTCCCGTGCCAAAGGCACTCAGCTCAGTCCTTCCCGGAAGCTCCTGGGCCCTGCTCACAAAGCTACTCCCTCCACCAGAAACCGGGTGAGTGCTCACCAGCGAGCGAGTTGGTTTGCCAGCTCCACTGTTTCTCCAGCTGCCTCCAGCCTCACCAAGCCGAGCAAAGAGAGTCCTCACTATTTTCTCCTTCCAGCTATTATAGGATTCCTCTTCCCGGCAACGTAGCTCTGGGGTGGTGAGTGCGGTATGGGGCCAGAGGGTCTCGCCCCCAACCGGAGAAGCCTCCCCATCGCTGAGGTGACCCTCATGGGGTTCACCCTCTCTTGTCTCTGCCCCTCTTACCGGACTTTATGTGGCCTCCTCTTTAAGTCCTTAGTTTAGAGGTTCTTCTCATCTAGGGTCCAGGGAATTTCCGAGGTTGAATATCTTATAAATTATTTGTAATTTTGGTGTGATCCTGGGAGGTAGTCGGCACAGTGTCTGTCTATTCCTCTATCTTACTGGAAGTCCCGATATTCTTAATATATTGCTGAATTCTGTTTGCTAAAATTTTGTTGACGATTTTTGCATTTTTGTTCATCAAGGATATCGGCCTGTAGTTTTCTTTTTTTGTACTGTCTTTGTCTGGTTTTGGAACCAGGGTGATCGTGGCTTCATAGAAAGAGTTTGGGAGCCTTCCCTCCTTCTGGATTTTTTGGAATAGTTTCAAAAGAATAGGTAATAATTCTTTTCTGAATGTTTGGTAAAATTCACTTGTGAAGCCATCTGGTCTAGGGCTTTTGTTTGTTGGGAGCTTGTTGATTACTGATTCAATTTCCTTGGTAGTTATCAGTCTATTCAGGTTTTCTGTTTCTTCTTGGGTTAGCTTTGGAAGGTTGTATGCTTCTAGAAAATGATCCATTTCTTCTAGGTTGTCAAATTTGTTGGCATATAGTTGCTCATATAATTTCTTAAGTTTTTTTGTATTTCTGTTGTCACTTTGCCTCTTTCATTCTTGATTTTACTAATTTGAGTTCTCTCTCTCTCTCTCTCTCTCTCTCTCTCTCTCTCTCTCTCTCTCTCTCTCTCTTTGATGAGTCTGGCCAGAGGTTGTCAATTTTGTTTATCTTCTCAAAAAACCAGTTCTTGGTTTCGTTGATCTTTTGTATTGTTTTTCTGGTCTCTATTTCATTTGTTTCTGCTCTGATCTTTATTATCTCCTTCCTTGTACTCCTTTTGGGCTTATTTTGCTCTTCTCTCTCCAGTTCCCTGAGGTATAAGGATAACCTGTTGATTTGAGATTTTTCTTGCTTCTTTAGGTAGGCCTGCCCTGCTATGAGCTTCCCTCATAGGACTGCTTTTACTGCATCCCAGAGATTTTGGGTTGTGGTGTTTTCATTTTCGTTTGTCTTGAGGTATCTTTTGATTTCCTCCTTGATCTCATTTTTGACTCCTTGTGGGTAACTTTTGCCATTGCTTCTGTGATTGTGGGTGTAACCAGCTTCATGGCATTCTGGATCATCAATCTTGATTCCATATCCATGATTAATCTTGCCATTTGTACAAGGTTTTCTTTCCATTTTTCTGCATACATTTCCTGTGCATAAGTTTACAATGTTAAGCCCTCAGTAAACCAAAAACAACTGCGGTATTGTGTATGCTAGGCTACCCACTGTTACAAAGTGCAACTTCCACACTAAGCAGAATGTGTGTTTTATCTGCAGCTAAAGCATACATCTTCAGGACATTGTTAAAATTATGTTTCTTGTTATGGTATTTGGGTTTGTGGCCTAATTTTTATCCCAGCATTCTTAACCTTTTCTTGAAGGTTTGTTTGAATATCTACTAGCAAATCAAAGACCAATTATAGAATTCCTGATTGCTTTAATTGTAACTGATAAAAATGCACAATTAGCAATAGGCTAATCGAGGTATCACTGCAGAAATTATATAAATGTCTAAGCGTTATGCTGCACACCTGCAATTTGAATGTCAACTGTAACTGAAAAAATGAATTAATAATTAAAAAAGCAAAAAAAGAATAGTCAATAAACTAAAAACAAAGGCATGTTTCCTTTGCTTGGAAATCACATTTTAAAGTGTTATTTTAAATACCCAGAGAAAAATTAATCAGTCTTACATTAAAATATCTTTACTCATCTCTATTATGGTCTATAGAATCAAGTATAAAGTATAACTTTCCAGTTATTTGTTCCTTTTATTTCTTCACTAGAAGTTTATGTCTGCAATTCAAGTATTTTGCATGTTATAGTACAAATGGAATATTATTTATTTTCATTGTACTTCCCACATGCATTATCATGTAATAACAGTTCAACTTACTTTTTCTCCCAGTCTGAGGCTTTGCTATGCATTTTCTTAAAGTTGTATTTTGATGAACTGGCATTTTAAAATTTTTGAAATTCAGTTTATCATCTCTCCCTCCTTCCTCCTCCTCCTCCACTTCCTCTTTCTCCTCCTGCTCCTCTTCTCTTCCTTCCCCTCCCCCTTCCTCTCCTTATCCTTTATTTTTTATTATTGGTTAGTGCTTTCTGTGTCTTAAGAGAATTTTGCCTATTCCTAGATTACAAAAACATTCATCTGTGTATTCTTCTCAAAGCTAATAGTTTTTGTTTTGTTTTGTTTTAAGATTTTATTGGGGAATTGGGGGAGAGGAACAGCATTGGGAAATCAGGGAAGGGGAACAGACAAGTTGCTGTCCTTCTGTTCTTCAGTCTAGTTGTGGAGGAGGTCGCTTCACTGTCCCATGTTGGCATTATCATTGCACTTTTCCCGGGTGAAGCAGATAGGTTGCCACCCACTGGATGGCTGCGCATGGCGGCTCTTGGCAGCTCATGCTGGCTGCCAGCTGCTCACGCCGGCTGCCAGCCACTCACAGTAGCTTATAGCAGCCCACTGCAGCTTCACTGCAGCCTACGCCATTGCTGGCAACTCACGGCAACCCAGCTCCAGGTCGAGCTGTTGTTCACCATCTTAGCTGTAGAGGGCAGTGTCACTGGCCCTAAAGTGGGATCCAGACTGGGGCTCTGCTGCTCAGAGATGGCTTCCCAAGCCAACTCTTACCCAATGCACCACTTGGCTGGCCCTCAAAACTAATAGTTTTAGCTATACATTTGATCCACAGACCTGTGTTTGTTGGGAAGTATGGGTAGAGATTTATTTTCTTTCCATAATAGTTACCTTGTTCCAGCATCATTTGTGAAAAGACTGTCTTGTCACTCATTAATAGGATTCAGTTGGCTCCTCTGTCAAAGAATCAGTTGATAATATACATGTGGCTTTAGTTCTGATCGTTGATCTGTTTGCCTGTAAAAGCTAGTACCACACTGCCTTGATTACTGAAGCTGTATACTCATTCTTGAAATGAAGTTGTATAAGGTGTCCAACATTTTCCTTCTTTTGCAAATGGTTTTTGCTATTCTAGGTTCTTTGCAATTAGATATACATTTAAGAATCACTTGCCAATTGATCAAAAGAAGCCTTTTGGATCATGATTGGAGTATGGTGAATCTACAGATCAATTTCGGGTAAGTACATATTTTAGCAACATGAACTCTTCCAATCTGTGAACATGGTTTATGTCTTCACTTATTTATGTCTTTTTAAAATTTCTTTCAAGAATATCTTGTATAGATTTTGGCACATTTACCTCTAAGTATTTTTATGGCATTTTGTTTTTTTCTACTCTTTTGTGTTAATTTTTATTAAACTTATTGGGGTGACAGACATTTTAAATATTAATTTTAAAATCTTTTTTCAAGTTTTTCTAGTACAATCAAACACAGTTAATTTTAGTATACTTCCCTTATACTGTGTAACCTGGTTAGGTTCATTTACTAGTTCTTTCAGAACTAATGAATATAGTTTTTTGATCTATGCCATTATGTAAGGTCACATAAAGGCCATTTGATTTCTTCCTATATAATCTTTATTTTTTTTACTTGTATTATTGCATTGGTTTAAAACATCCAGGAAAACGTGGGAAAACATATTAAGAACAGACATCGCTGCCCTGTTCACAACTCTACAACAAACATGTTCACTATCTCATCAAGTAGAACAATCCCCTGAGGTACTTCACAGCTCTTTCTATCAGTTTGAGGAAGCTCTTTTCTACTCCTAGTTAGCTGAGATGTTTTCTCATGACTAGGTATTGAATTTTGACATGTGACTTTTGTCCATCTTTTATCATTATCTTGGCATTTTTCTGTTTTAATGTGAATGTGGCAATTTATGTTGAATGATTTTTTAAAAATATTACACCAACTTTGTATTCCTAGGATGACTCCCATTTGGTCAGGTCATATTATGATTTTCAAATATTGTGCATTGTTTTGAAAATATTTTGTCAATGACATTTGTTCCTAGGATCATAAGGGATACTGGTCTGCAACTCCTTTTTCTTGTAATGTCTTTCTCTGGTTTTGACATCAGGGTTATGCTGCCTTCAAGAAATGAGCTGGTAAATTATCTCTGTCTTCTATTTTCTGAAATACATGATCTTTGGTCAATGTCATTTCTTTTCTCCTTAAATATTTGGTGGAGTTTGTGAAGTGATCTGGGCATAAAGTTTTTCTGGAAAGGCTTGTTATTTCAGATTCGCTTTCTTTAAAAATATACAGCCATTCAGATGTTGTGTTTCTTACTGGGTCAGTTTATACATGTTTGTACTTACAAGGAATTTTCCCATTTTTCTAAGTGGCGAATTGATTATTTTCTTATCATTATTTTAAGGCCTCTAGTGATGTCCCATGTGCAATTTTTAAAAAGATTTTATTGGGCAATTGGGGGAGGGTAACAGTGTTAGGGAATTGAGGAAGGGGAGCAGACAAATTACTGTTCTTTTGTTCTTCAGTCTAGTTGTGGAGGACGTTGCTTCACTGGCCCATGTTGGTATTGTGATCATTGCATTCTTCCCGGGTGAGGCAGTCGCTCGCTGGCCATTGGACAGCCACTCATGGCAGCTCACGGCAGCTCACAAAATCTCACACCCACTGCCAGCCAGCCTCACTGCAGCCTACAGCCGTCACCAGCGACTCATGGCTGCCCAGCTCCAGGTTGAGCTGTTTTTCACCATCTTAGCTGTAGAGGGCACAGTGTCACTGGCCTTCATGTGGGATCTGAACCGGGGCCCCACAGCTCAGAGCTGGCATCCCAAGCCAACTCTTAACCAACGCACCACTCAGCCGACCCTGCAATTCTTGATATTGGTTATTTGTATTATCTTCATTTTATTTGTTGATCAAGGGATTATCGATTTTATTGTATTTTTCCAAGAACCAAATTTTGGCCTTATTAGTTTTCTCTATTATTTCTTTGTTCACTAATTGCTCGAATTCTACTCTTTATTTCTTCTTGTTTTCCACTTTGAACTCAATTTTCGTTTCATTTTCAAGATTTTTAAGGTGGTAGGTTAAGCCATTGATTTACGAAAGCTTTCAGTGTTATAAATGTCTTTCTAAATACCATTTTAAGTGTACCCAGGAATGTTTATATGATGGGAGTCCTTTATCATTCCTTTCAAAATAAGTTCCTATTTCCCTTGTGATTCCTTCTTCTTTGACCAATGCCTTCTTTGACCAATCAAACACTGCCTTCATTTTCTCTTCCTTTTAAAATAATACTTCAATGGACATAGACTTTTAGGTTGAGAGGGTATTTTCTTTTGCACTTTAAAAATGTCATCCCAGGGCCGGCCAAGTGGTGTGATGGTTAAGAACTGGCTTGGGACGCCAGAGGGCCTCGGTTCGGATCCCATATATGAGGGCCAGTGACACTGCCATCCGCAGCTGAGATGCTGAACAGCAGCTCGGCCTGGAGCTGGGCCGCTGTGAATCGCCGGTGACGGCATGGGCTGCAGCCCTTGTGGCAGTGGGTTGCCATGGGCTGCCATGTGTGGCCAGCAGCCAGCGTGAGCGGCCAGCAGCCGCAGTGAGCAGCCATCCTGAAGCCGGCGACTGATCTTCCTTGCCTGGGAGGGGTGCAATGATGGTGCCAGCTGGGCCAGTGAAGCAACGTCCTCCACAACTAGACTGAAGAACAACAACAAAAAAACGACAGCAACTTGTCTGTTCCCCTTCCCCCAATTCCCCACCGTTGTTCCCATCCCCTCAATTCCCCAATAAAAAAAAATCTTTAAAAAAAACAACAAAAATACTCACGTCATCCCACTGTCTTCTTGATGCAATGCTTGGATTAAACTTCAGCATTCCCCGTTACATTGTTCTTCTTGATAAAAATCTGCCTTTGTTTTGGTCTAGGTCCTTTTGAAAGTTTCTTATTGTTGGTTTTCAAGAATTTGACTATGATGTGGTTGTGTATGGTGTGTTTTCTATTCAACCTTCTCAGGTATCTTTGAGCTTTAGGACCTGCTTGATATTTTCCATCATACTTGGAGACATTTGAGCCTTTATTTCTTCAAATGTTTTTTTTGCCACATTGGCTCTCTCTCCTCTCCTTCTGGTGCTATTATACAATTACAAAAAAGGTTCTTGCTATTTTCAGTAAGTTTATAAAATGGTCATATTCTTCAATTTTCTATTTTATCATTAATCAACGTGAATTTGTTGACACCTTCAATTGACACTTCTCTGTAGCTCATATTTTATGGGGGAAAAAATGCTTGTTCTACCAATGGTGGTATTCCTGGTAAACTCAGGAAAATTCTGCTATATGGAAGTTATTATTAATGCTTTTATGTGTAGAAACGTTTAAATATTTCAATTCAAAGAGTTCCATCATTGTTGTTTTTATTTCTTTGGCGTTGTCTTTCTTACACAAATATTTTATAACACAAAACTCATCAAATAAGTTGTCTCTATTTCTGATTATCTTGAATGTTTTGCCATATCAAATGGAGATGCTGCAAAATAATAGACGTTTTCAATTTCATTCCATTCAATACAGAAAAGAAAATCATCTCCCAAATGGAAGTTCACCAAAAAATGCTTCTCAGAAGTGAAGAAATGATAAAGCACAATTATAACATTTCAAATTTAAAACTGATACACTGTTTGAGCCCTGCTTATTTGATCTATTCCTATCCTTCCTCACTTTGGTAGTGACAATTTGAATGGATTCCAATTTACACACTTTGTTTTTAATAATTCCAATTTGCTAAAGGCTTCAAAACTTTAATTTTCCATGGTGTTCCCTTCATTGACCACTTTTTGAAAGATTCACACATGGTTTTGGACAGATTGCAACAAAAATGAACAGAAGACAAATTCAAAAAGTAATTCAATATCACTGTAGGGTACTAGATTGATTTTTCACAGGAATTCTTCGAAGAATCAAGCATTTGTATCTGGCTGACGTGGGATAGCTAAGAGGAAAAAGTGTGTACCTTCATGCTTGATAATCTTTTAAATCAATGTCAGCTTAATCACCAAATATTTGTTGTCCACTTACTTTAGGTTTTTTATTTGCTCATCTCATGCCATCTTCACGTATTCCTCAGATGTAATCTTTGGTTCTCCATTTGTACTGACAATTGCTGCCTATTTTGGTTAGCATAGTTCACTAATAAATTTCTTATGCAGTTGTTAACTCTGTCTCCTGCAGCCAGTACTGATTTTCTCCTGTTGTTCTGGTATACCACTCTAATTGACATTTGTCCTGGATGTCTTCTTTGAAATGCAGTATTAGCATTAATAGTGGAATTATAAGAAGCTTGGTTTAGTTTGATATACCTCTGCTTTTTACTTTCAGATTCTGCCATGGTCTTGTCTGGTGATGTGGATGACACGGGTGCATTGAACAGAATTCTCACTTGAACATGTGCTTAAACATGTGATAATCACCCAGTGAGAAAGCATACCCATCCCAGGTCCTTTACAGATGCTACGTTACTATCAATTCCTTTTCATTGGCAGTGAGCAGAACACTCGGGTTTCACCTCAAGTACTCCACATCCCAGCAGACAACTTCCAGGGCACAGATGACTGCAACTGGGGCACAGCCCTGGGTCTGACACATGCTTCATCGTCTCAGAGACCTATGGAGAGAGCTTTTTTCCAGGTGACCGCTATTCTGGTGTTATTCCCGAGATGCATAGGAGATGGCAGCAAAGACCAGCTTTTCCTGGTGATCTCTTAGCTGTCATTCCCAAGAGGCACACCAGATGGCAGCAGAAAAGAGCTTTCTCTGATGACATACACTCTGGTGTTATTCCCGAGATAAACAATGGATGATAGCAGAGTATAGCATTTCCAAGTGACATACAAACCAGTGTTATTCTTGAAACAAATACTAGATGACAGCAGAGAAGTGCATTTCCTTGCTCTGCATTAAAATGAGATTCCAGACCCTTGGTACTAAGCTCACTTTGAGATAAATCCAGTTTTAGGCCCTTCACATGCCTCATCTCACTTACTACTCTCATTTTCCAGATGAAGCAGAGACAATTATTAACTCCATTTCACAGGTATTTAAACAGAAGGCTATTTCTAACACAGTTCTGGGTCCAGAACTGAGGCCAAAATGGGCCAATACAGGTGCACACACAAGATCCAGACAAACAGAGTAGTGATCCAAATAGTTCTTGCAGCATGGGATTGAATCTTGGCTATTTTCTTTGAAGAAAATCTGCACGATCCATTGGTCCAGCTTGCCATGCACTTACCAAGGCTGGTTAGGGGGCGGTACTTGGGCAGGCAGCTGGAGATGGGGCCAGATGGGGAAGGAGGAGGTGGCCTGGCCCTTCACAGGGTACAACAAGCACCAGATGCCTACAACAATGAGTCCCCCTCTTCTGTGCCCTGCCTTTCTTTGGGCGTTTTAAAATCAGTTCTTCCTCAGGCCAGAGCATGGGTACGCTTCTACCCATGTTCCCTTCCTATGAGGTCTCAACTTACAAGAGTTTCCTGGTAGCTCAGAATGGAGTCTGGAGTGGCAGCTTCCTTATGGGGGTGTGCCTGAGCCCCAGACAGGCGCAGAGCTGACTTCTGTCCCCACAGCCTGCTAGCAGTGTGACTTCGGGAAAAGACCTGGGAAGTCAGTCTCCTGGCCTGTCAGATGGGGATAACTGGTCCTTCTTGGGGTAGCTGTGAGGGGTCAGTGAGGTGATGCAGGTCAGCTCTTGGACAACACGTGACCAGAAATTACGCCCCCTCCTGCTTCTCTTTTTAAACTTTTCTTTACCTTCTCAGGGCCTGAAAAATCAAGAGTTTAGCAAATAGTGTCTGTGTAGCAGATTGAGCTCTCCTGTCACTGTCCACACAGCCAAAGTCCCTCTAAGTACTAACTCTGGCATCTGTGGTAGCTTTGTCCTCAGGACAGCATTCACCACAGCCAATCTCTGGTCTTCACACCCCTGCTCCTCTCTAAACTCATGATCTCCACCTCAGCTCAGGCCAGCAGCACTTCTCACAGTCCTCTCACTGGTCTCCCTGCTTCCTGTCCCTCTCTCTTCCAGTGCAATCTCCACAATGACCATCTTGATCTTTTTAAATTAGGGATGCTGTCCCTTCCTGTGCACAGAACTACCAAGAGCTTCACCCCAAGCTAGAGAATAAAGTCTCTGTCATCAGCACAGTGTCGAGACTTTATCAGCCCATTTCTTCTCCTGGTCTCATTTGCTATCATACCACCCCAATATGGTCGCAGGTACACCAGCTGTCAGCATTAACCTGTCTGGTTGGGCGACCAGTCTGAGATTTAACAGATAGTGGTGCCAGCACTGAGGCTGAGCCTGAATGTGGGAACTTAAATAAAATACAGACTTTAGTGAATAATAATGCATCAGTATTTGTTCATTACGTATTTTCCCATGTATAAGACGCACCTTTATTTTGGGGCCTGAAATTTGAAAAAAAAGTAGAAATTAATAGTAAAATAAGAGAAATACACTGCACTAAACTGGAAACCTAGAGGAAATGGGTGATTTCCTAGTAAAAATACACATTAATAAAATGAAACCGAAAATAGTGAAAATACAGATCAATTTGCCATTTAGGACCTCTTCCCCCTGCTGGATTTCCTCTCTGTTCTGGGACCTTTTCCCTTGCTGGTTCCTATCTTGTTGCACCCAGAAGATAGAGCTGGTGGTTGGCATGAGATTAGCCCTCTGGAACCATTTGGAGTGGAAGCAGGTGGGATGAATTCCGAGAGGGAAACTTAGGTGCTGGAGTTGGGTCCAAAAACAGATACTAGGTCAGGGAAAGCAACTGATTCCACGTCACTGATGGCCCACCACACAGCTGCAGGCCCCAAAGTCAATGGAGGGGAAGCTTCATGGAGTCAAGAGCTGCTGTCCTCCCACAATGGCAAGAAGCTCTTCCACTTGCTGCAAAAACAAACGCTGTTGGTAGTAAACTCCAGGCTCCTGCTTTAGGCATCAGGCCTTTGCATCTCAGACACTGACCCAAACAGCCGTGTGCTCTTGGAAGGCACACAGACCTCATTTGTGTCCCTGGGAGGTGGAAGCCCAGAATATCGAAAATAAATTATATGCACACAGGTCCAGGGAATTAAAAGAACTAAAAAGGAGAGAGAATTGTTCTATTTCTTGATTTAATATTGTGGAATAATACTATTAAACCAACTTAAATTTTACAGTTATCTTCAGGTATCCAAACTACCTCATTTTCCAAACTTCCAAAACAATGTAACTTTTTAAAGGCTGTTTTTAAGGTTAATTCCTCATTGCACAAACATGTTTTCTATTCACACAGTGTTTCTAGGAGTCCATGGCAATACAACTCCATAACTCTGTCGTTCAATGTACTCCAAGTTTTCAAGAATGGCCTTTCTAGATACATGGTGCCTGATGAAATCTTATCTCTGGTCTCTAACATCATTGGCAGGAATGTGGCTACTGTAAACATTCTCTCTATAAAACTTCAGCAAGGGGTAACAAATTTCTTACTTTGTCAGTGAAAATATTTTCCTTTCTATGCCTTGAAAAATTGAATCTAAAGAAGCACTTAGACCACACGTTTAGGAGAGAGTGACAGTTTTCAATAAAGCTTACATGAAGACATAGTTATAGTGGCTCCATGTTAAGTGATAGACACTTCAGAGTGACTGTTCCATGTGTAATGCTCAAATAGATGGTCCTTACATACCACTACTCTTTGTGTTATATGCACGTGATACAGCAATTTATAGTGACCTGTAGCACTTTACAGAAAGTACATCAACAACTACTTTTCTCAAATTTTAGTCCCCAAAACACTTAAAAAGACCATCACTGTTTCATGGCCTAATGGTCTTACTCAAAATATGTTTGCTATGTCTAGTTGCTCCAATAAGTCATTCTGGGTGCTTATACTATATACTAAACATCTATCCCTTTACTCCTTTATTCACTGAGATATAAAGTTGGTATTTACCGTTTGCCAGACACGTACAGAGATGAGTAAGATAAAGTCTGTGCACTTGAGGAGATTACAGACTCAACATAAAAAATATTTCAATGGGTTTTGGAGGCTCACTTTTACTTTTGACCTTATCTGGAGAGACATTCATGTCATCATAGGGGAAACTTACTCTAAAGCAGAAAGGGAGATGATTATAAAGACTGCCACCTGCCATGTGGACAGCCTCTATATGACTGACCCTCATTTTCCAATACGGACCATGGCTTTACTGAGCACTGACCCCCACTGGGTCAATGGTTCCCCAGAAGGCACTTGGCAACCAAATAATCTAGTTCTTTGTTTAACTGAGGGCATGAGACAAAGTAAGATTAAGGCAACTAATCAGCATAAGCTAGTTACTGTTGACCAGAGCATCTCTGAGAACCCCACAGTTTACTTGGGTGACTCAGGGAAGCTCTCACTAAATATGTAAATACAGACCCTGATTCTCCTGAAGGGGAGTTAATGCTCAAAGACTGGTTCATTACTCAGACTGCTCCAGATATCAGGAGGAAGTAACAGAAACTAGCACCAGGACCCAGCACTCAGCTGGGGAAACTCCTTTAGCCTTCTGGGTCTTTTATAGTCGGGACCAAGAGGAGAAGGAAAAGGTCAGGGAAAGAGAACAGGAGAAAGCAAAGCAAAGGAATAAGAGACAGGCTCAATTAATGGCTACTTTACAAGTCTGACAGCCAACTCCGAGTCGCCCAGGGAAGGAAACCCCAGGAGAAGGCTACAACTGCAGAAAGACTGGACACTAGAAATGAGAATGCCCAGAGGAGAGAAAGCCATGGACACCATGCCCCAACTGCAAGAAGTTCGACCACTGGGGAAAAGACTGCCCAGAAGGCCGAAAGGCCGCTGCATTGGACCTCCAACCCATCATGGCCTTGAACTGAAAAGGCCAAAAGCTCCCCCTGGCTCACAGAATTGCCATCAAGGGGACAGAGCCTAGGACAACCTTGATACTGAGTCATCTATTCCATGCTAAACTCTGTCTCCAGTGCGCTCTCTCAAATCCTGCCAAATAGTTAGGGTAGAGGGTCAGCCCATAACCCGGAGGTTTACTCCTCCTCTATGATGTTCATGGGGAGAGGCTCTATTTTCTCACTCATTTTTGGTTATGCCAGAATTCCCCAGCCCCCTTCTGGGCAGGGATGTTCTCCAGAAATTGGGGGCACAACTAATATTTGGAAGTCCTCTCCTGATATACTTGTATTACTCTCTGACAAAGAGACTTCTGTCTCCGAGAAACCCAAATGGTTAGACTTAGTAAACCCAGAGATTTGGGAAACAGAAATCCCAGGATGAGCCAAATATGCTACTCCAGTTAGAATTCAACTCAAAGATCACTCCCATTGCCTTCACCAGAGGCAATATCCACTGAAACCGAAAGCCAAAGCAGGCCTGTGGCCCCCTATTAACAGATTTCTCAAGTACAGTCTGTGAAAACCATTCTCCTCTCCCTGCAACACACCAGTTCTCCCCTTAAAGAAAAATTCCGAGGAATATAGATTGGTCCTAATTTAAAGATCATGAATAAGGCCTTAGTACCCCTTCACCCTGTAGTTTCAAACCCATATATGATCCTTGGGATGACACCTACAGAGACAAAACTGTTTTTAGTCTTAGATTTAAAGGATGCCTTCTTTTGTATACCCCTTGATCCTTCCTCTCAATTTTTATTTGCCTTTAAATGGGATGGGGGTGGGCATCCTCAGCAGCTCATTTGGACTGTCCATCCACAAGGATTTTGGGACAGCCCACAACTCTTTGGTCAGGCTTTAGCTAGGGACTAGCCTTCCTGGCCCTCTACCAGTGAATGCTTATTCAGCATGTAGATGATTTACTCACTTGCTCCCCCACCCAGAAACTAGCACAACCACATGCTATGCAGACCTTAAATTTCTTAGCCAAACAAGGCTACAAGGTCTCTATACCAGGAGCCCAGCTAGTGAGTCAACAGGTCCAACACCCAGGACTAATCCTTACCCTGGGAGAATGAAAGTTATCCCCTGACAGGGTCAGGGCAATTACTCAGCTGCCCTCTGCCATGACCAAGAGGCAGCTCAGAACATTCCTCGAACTCTCGGGGTGCTGTAGACTCTCGTTTATTGGATATAGGCTTAGGGTGTGCCCTCTATATGATGCCTTCAAGGAGAGTAGGGAACAGGAGCCCCTCATTTGGGGGTGAGAGCAACAACAAGCCTTTGAGCAATTAAAGAGAAGTTGTACTAGGGCCCCAGCCTGAGGCCTGCCTCAGCCCACAAAACCTTATTGGCTATATGTCTCTGAGAAACAAGGTATAAACATAGGGGTATTAGCCCAGCATTAGGCCCCACTCAGTGCCCGGTGGGTATGTATCTCAGAGATTAGACTCGGTGGCACAGGGCTGGCCAAGCTGCCTCCAGGGAGTAGGAGCATCTGCCCTTCTAGCACAAGAGTCCTCTAAAATCACCCTAGGACAGGCCTTGAAGGTTTTCACCTCCACCCAGAGGGCCACCTTACTGGCCTTCAAGGGCCCCCATTGGATGACAGACAGTAGGATATTAAAATGTCAGTTTCTGCTGTTAGAAAATGCTGACATTACTGTCTAAAGCTGCACCATCCTTCACCCTGCCACCTTACTGCCTTGCCCAGAGGAAGGCACCCCAATATACTCCTGTGAAGAAACCACCCACCTGACTTATGCCAGCAGGAGAGGTGTAAAGGACCAGCCACCAGAAAACTCGGATGAGACTTGGTTTACTGATGGTAGCAGCTTAGTAAGAGGAGTTGGGCATGCAGGATACACCACAGTCACCCCATTTGAAACCATAGAGGCCAAAGCATTGCCCCCTAAGACTTTGGGTCAATTAGCTGAATTAATCACTCTAACTGGGGCTTCACAGTTTGGAAGAGACAAAAGGGTTAGTATCTACACAGACTCTAAATATGCTTTCTTAGTGCTCCATACCCATGCAGCTATCTGGAAAGAAGGAGAATTCCTCACTCCCAAAGACACTCCCATAAAATAAGGACCTCAGCTATTATCCCTCCTAGAAGCTGACACCTACCCAAGGAGATGGCAGTAATTCACTGTCAGGGACATCGAAAGGGACAGGATGAAATAGCTCAGGGAAATCATCAGGCAGATCAGGTGGCCAAGGCCACCACCTCTAAGGCAAAACTAAAGGGCAAAACTCATTCCTTCTTTACCGGGCCCCACTCTAGACCCCAGGAGAGAAAAACTGGGCAATTCAGAGGGGAGACACTCTGAACCCTCAGAGATGGTATGAGCTAGATGAAAGGCTACACCTTCCATGGTCCCTCCAGTAGAAAGTCATTAACAGATGTCATGATTCCTGTCATATTGGGTGAGATAATATGCACCAAATCTGCAGGAAAATGTTCACTGGAAAAGGTGAACATATAAGACAGTTAACCAGCTATGTCATGCTTGTGTGCTTTGTACTTAAAACAACCCCCAGGGGAATAAGCCTTCACCCGGTTATACAGCCTGGTCATCATCAGGAGGCTACCCAGGGAGGACTGGCAATTAGATTGTACTCTATTTCCATTGCCTCCTTGCAAAGGATTAAAATACCTCTTGGTATTTATTGATGCCTTCACTGGGCAGGTGGAGTAATTTCCCACCTGGACAGAGAAGGCCCAAGAGTTTTCCAAGCAAATGCTAAAGGAAATCCTTCCTATGTTCGGTCTACCCCATCCTTACAAAGTGACATAGGGCCTTCTTTTACCTCACATATTACTTAACAGGTGGCTAAGGCCCTGGGGACAAGAGATTTCTTACATTCCTCATGGAGACCTTAGAGCTCCCTCAAGGTAGAAAGAGCATACCAAACCCTTAGGGACATCCAAAGAAGTTCTGTCAAGAAACCTGTCAACCATGGCTTGACTCCCTACCAATAGCTCTATTGTGGGTTCAAATATGTCCGCAGGCTTCCCTACAGCTCATCCCTTATGAGGCTCAATGTGGGAGGGCCTTCTTCCCATCTGACATACTCTTAGATTCAGAGACTACAAAACTCCTTCAGTATGTCACCTTCTAGGGCAGTTCCAGGAAGCTCTCAGGGCCTATGCACAAAAGACTCACCCTCTCCTGCAGGGCAGAGCCCACAGTCACCAACCTGGCACCCACGTGGCAGCCAGTTCTCATCAGACCTTGGAAAGATGATGCTCTACATCCCAACTGAGCCCCACTGGGAAGGGCCCATTCACTGTGTTACTTTCTACACCTACAGCTGTCAAGGTGCCAGGAGTGTCTACTGGATCCATCACTCCTGGATGAAACCCTGGAAAGGTGATGAAGGAGACTTGCCAACTGGATTCCAGTCCTCCTGCGAACCTCTAGAGGACCTCAAGTTACTATTCAAGAAAGTGCCACTAAATACTGATGACTAACCCCCGACTGCTATCTACCGGCTGATTTTTCTCTTACTCCTTATTCTTATTTTTTCCACCTGTGTCCCTACTGGGACTCCACTAAATAATTGTTTCTCATACACTTGGGCTAAATTGTCAACATGATATTCGTCTTCTTGGTTCTATTAAATTCCCACCCCCTTTGGGGAGAATGGGAGACTAACACCCTTGTAAATTATTCCAACATAACTGCAAAGGGAAACAGCCTCTCTGACTGCTGGATATGCCACATGCAGCCTGGAAACACACACCCCTCCCCAGTTTCAACATGCCCATTTTAATCTCAGACTTACCTTTCTTTCAGTGGTCCCTAAGGAGTTCCCCAACAGCAATATCTTGGTTGTCAGGTTAGACCCCTCAGCTACATGTCTGGGCTGCATTCATCTCACCCCACCAGTTAATCGGCTGATACAACTAGGGTCAGAACACTCAACTGTACATCCATGTTTAGCCCTTGTCACTTCTATACATATCAAGAGGGAGGCTACCTCTCATCTGTTCAGTCCTTCAATTAACCCATTACATTTGACCTTTTTAAAGGGGCACTCCAAATACCACCTTCTGGCATCCAGCTAGTCACAAATCTCACTATGGTGAACAAAATACAAGTCCCAGGAATCAGTGCACACACTGGGAGGGACAGGCAACAAAATCTTTGAAACTTCACCACCTACCTCAGAGCAGCATGAGTACCAACGGGGCCCAGGGATGCTGGGCTGAGGGGAGGCCTTTTATCTCCCCAATGCAATGCAGCCGCTCTTTGGGGCCCAATCTGACCACATGCATTAACTCTTCCTTCCCACATCGAGCTTATACCGCCCCAGATATTTATTTCTCTGAGGTCCTCCTCAAAATGATCTACCCAACAAAAAGTCACCAGACAGAATCTACCATCACCCTCCTATCACCCTGGTTACCCATGTCTTGGTTTGAAGGACAATGCCCCTTGGGGTTTCAGGCCCTTGGGGCATATCAATCACTGTTCAAAACATCATTTGCTATGGAAACAAATGGGCCACAGGAATCATTCTAGCCGGCATTGGGACTGCCATCGGTCTAGCAACCCCGTGGGGAGGATCTGCCTATCATGAGGCTAGTTTAACCAACCTAACAAACCTCATAGCCACCGTAGCTCAAGACATCGAAGACACCCTCCAGAATCTCTGGTAGTCCCTCAATTCACTTGCAAATGTTGTCTTTCACAACTGACTAGCCCTTGAGTACTTATTAGCTGAACAAGGGGGAGTATATGCGGTAATTAATAAAACTTGCTGCACTTACATAAATGCCACCAGTCAAATAGAAGAAGGTATTAAAAAGATATAGAGTCAGGCTGAATAGCTTCATAATTTTGCAAAGGAACATCCAAAAACTGACTCCATCTGTCAGGTGGTTAAAGACACTCTACCTTCCATGACTTGTTATTGCTTCTACTGCTATTTGGCCCACTTGTCAATCTACTTGTCAAATTTATCTCCTCCAGATTACAACAGTTCCACTTAAAAATGATGGTCATCCAAGGATTCCAACCTGTCCCTCTGGAAATAGAAGACTGATTTATACCAGTCTCCTCTCGACATTGACGCTTGCAGCTTTCACCTCCCACCTACCAAAAGTCCAGGGACAACACCCTCTTCCTCCTGGCAGAGAGCAAGAGGATGAGACCCTGACTACGGCATCACCCCCTTTCAGCAGGAAGTAGATACAGAAGAGACATAATGTCCCCTTTCTTAAGAGAGTTCAAGGTGTCAAATCTTGAGAGGGGAATGATAAGGTGGGTAGACAGACAGAAATGAGCAGGAGAAGGAGAGACCTAGCCCCAGATAGAAAGCCGCTTGCTGTAACCCCTTGCAGCTGCTCTCACTTAAGGCACCGATACCTCTCTGGCCCAGCAGGACTCCAGGCTCTCACATGTCCCTAAATCAAAGGGATGTGTTGTTAGAACCAGAGAAGAAAGATATCCCGCTTATCAGAGTATACATCCTGCTTATCAGGACTATTTTAGTGACCCTCTCAAACAAATCTTTAAAAAGTCATTGACAGAAACTACCTTGAGAACCAAAAGGGAGGACTGGGCACCTCAGCAAGAGAGAGAGATAAAGAGAAGGGAGAGGGGGAGGCAATTCTACCCACAGAAAAGCCTTCATACAGTGTAAGGAGAGCCTTTCCCCCTCTTGGAATTTGTCCCCTCCACATCTCAGAGTGTATCTGCCTTTACTAATAAATTTATTACTACCCTACTCTATTCCTGCACAAAATGCTCTCTCGGCTGAGTTCTTTCCCTCAAGAAGACAAGAGACAAGGAAATCATCACAACATGGTAACACCTACATTAAAAGCCACACCATAGATATTGGCATAAAAATAGGCATATAGATCAATGGAACAGAATAGAAAGCCCAGAAGTAAATCCAGGCTTATACGGGCAGT
>NW_017732243.1:503200-530836 GCF_001890085.2 Hipposideros armiger | reverse complement strand
GTTGTTACTTTGTGAGGGTGAAAAGGGTAACTATTGCATTGTTCTGTACACCTGAAACTAACAATAAATAAATAAATTAAAGTAAAAAAAAAAGCCACACCATAGAAACTATGGCTCTCAGCCAGGTGGCAGAGGAATAACTGGGCATTTCAGCGCCATGCCCTATCCCCTGGACTGGCACCACCTACATACAGAAACAAGAAGACCCACTGCCAGCACATGTGCCCCCCCCCATACACACATCACACAGACTAAAATGCACACGGTCACACACTCAACAGACTGTGACACAGAAATCAGCAGGAACCTACAGATACACATAGGTGCAAGACTCACAATGGCACATTCACATGTTTACTGGGACACAAGTACCCAGACACGAGCACACAGCGACATTCCAAAACACATGTGCACACATTCCCGGAGGTATACACACACCTGTGTTGCCTTATAGCCTCATCCTCGACTGCTCCCCCACATCAGCCCCTGACCTAACAAGGTCACGAGGGAGTGTCTCGGAAAACTGAGACCCGGTGGAATGATTGATATTGGTAAAGCTTCCTCAAGGGAGTGTCCTGGAAAACTGGGACCTGGCAGAATGATGTCAGTTATCTCCCTTAGTTCATGGCTGCAGCAGCAGCTGCACCATCCTGGGGGTTGTGTGTGTATGAGTACGAAGGCACAGCATGTGTTGGAGTACAATGGGTCTAGTTGATGGAAACTGCCCTTAAGGTACTTATCACACAAACTTTAGAAAGAAAGTTTCTTTACTCATTTGAAGTTTCTTAATAAAAGTCTCACATTGGTCCTATTAGGTGCTCAGTTCCAAAGAGAGAACTGCACCTCCCTGGCCTTGTGTCTTAAATCTATCTTTGTCTCTTTGTCTCATTTATTTTCTTTCACCCTGCGCAGTCCCCTCTCACTCATCACGGCCTGTGCTGCACAGGACATGGCACACCTGGTGCAAGAGAAGACCTGGGCCTGCAGGCCTAAGGGAAACACACTCGGGTTGGCTTCATGATTAGCACTTGGGAGACCCTGGCTCTCACCCTCCATAAATCACCCCTCTCCCGCTCATAAGATTATTTTGCCTTCCAGGCAGCCCCTTGAGTAGATGCTCGATCTTCCCTAAGCAGAGAATACCCTAGTGCAGGCAGGCCTTGCCTTCCAAGAACAGCCAGGTAACTGGTGTCCGATACCACGGACAGAAAGGAGCGGGACAAGTGTGTACTCACCAGCCTCTGCAGCTAAGCGCCTGGGATGAGGCTTCAGTCAGGCCAGCCAAGTCTCTGAATTAGAGGCAGGTCCCAAGCAGGGGTTCCACAAGGGACTCCCTCTGCCACTCCACCATGACCCCTGGCGCCACCAGGCAGGTATTGGGCTGCAGCCGCAGGTGCAGATCTCTACCATAGACCATGACATTGTAGAAGAGCTTGCCACCAGGGTCCTCTTCCCTGCCTCCCAAGAAGCCTGGGGTGTGCACCAGGGCTGCTCTGAGGGCCCAAACCCCAACCTGGGCTGTGGCCGCCAACACTACGTGGGACACCAAGAGGCCCTGGGTGTCAGTGAGCACTGGCACCGCCAGGGTGCGCTCTGCTCCGTTCCCCAGGGGCTCGCCTGCAAGAAGGGATGTTAGAGCCACAGAAACCTAGGCGCCCCGAGCTCCTTCCCCAGCTGAGTCCCCTAGCCCCCAGCCCCGCCCCCAATGCAAAGGGAAGGGCATTCCGCCAGACAACCCCCAGAAGCTAGCCAGCACCTCCACGGCTTTCTCCCTACCCGGGAGGGGCATTAACACAGCCAACACTCCGGAGCCCCACCGCCCCGGGGCCGTCCTGCTCTGGGACCCTGTAAGCAGAGTGCTCTGCCCCTTGCCCCGTTTAGGGGTGGGGCTCCCCGGGCTCATCACAGTTCTCCAGGAAACAGCCATTTCAGAGTAGCCTGCCCCGCGAACTACCATCTTTGGCAGGACTTGGAGCCTCTCCAAAGCTATTCTGGGTTGGCTGTCTACACCTGCGCCTCTACCCGTCAGTGGGCCCTGGAGCTGCGAAGACTCGGTAGCCCCTGGCACGGACGGCCTGTCTCCGTTTCCAGCTCCTGGTGAGGCCGCTGTCCTTTCCCGTCCCTGTAGAGGAGGAGAAGGGTCCCTTGGAACTTTGGGGATCCCCTCATGGACGCCCTAACCAATCCTCAGGGCCCCAGGCTTTGCGCTGGGCACCGCTCCAGTGTCCCCAGCCTCAACCTGGGCGCCGCCTCACCCTGGCTCCCACAGACCATTGGGAGCTGTGCTGTGAGGTTCGCAGCAGGGCCTTCCCGGCCCTTTGCCTTCACGATCTGCGTCCTGGGAGCCGCAAAGGCCCCAAGGCTCCCTCCCCGCGTCCGATACTCCCTGGTGCGCCGCGGGGCGCCCCCTGTGCGACTGCCCGGGCCCTAAACTTGTCCTTGATCCAGACGCGCTGAGTTCCCCCAAGTCCGGTCAGGGGAGAGTCGGTGGAGCGGCGGGGTCGACATGGGGCATGGGGTCAGACCGCACCCACCTTGGCGGCGCCGGCGCAGCAGCCCCGTGACACAGAGCAGGCGGCGATAGGCTTGAGCCTGAGGATACCAGGCGTCTTGACCACAGGCAGGGCCCCGCATTGGCAACCGGAGCGAAAGTTACCCACACACCGATCAGCCCTGGGAGCAGCTGGAGCCGCCCACAGCCTCAGAAGAGCAGAGCGCTGGCGGAGGAGGCCAGGCGTCCAGCGAAGGCGGGAAGAGGTTATGAGTGAGGGAGGGAGGTCGGCGGGAGAAAGCGAGCACGGGGAGGGCGAGGACCTGGCACCTCAGCCTGCGGTGACCAGGTGGTTGTTGGCGCGGCCGCCCCCGCTGCCCCAGGCTAGAAGCGAAGCAGAGACACCAGACGTGTGCGCAGAGAAGTGCTTCTACCTGGGCCGGGAGAGCCCGAGGATCTTCACCTAGGAAGTCCACCTGGGGCGCCCAGGTCCCACCAGTCAGCCCTGAAGAGCAAGGGGCCTCCTTGCCCTCTCTCTGTCCCCTGGGGTTGGAAGGGGCACAGGGGTGATATGGAGACCCCAGAGAACAGACCGCTTCTTAGGCAGGTGTACGCCCTGCAGGGGCTTCCCCAAAGATCAACTTTTATTTTTTCAGAGTGATGCAAGGTTTACTCAGTACCCCAGCTTCTCTGTGTCTGAAGTCCCTGTCCTCCTCCATTGCAGCCTTGGAGCACAGCCTCCTCCACCCAGACCTGACCCTTTCTCCTAGGCAGGTTGCAGCCCTCGCCTGGCCTGGATTTCACGTGGGTATCTAACCTCCTGGACTTTGTTCTCCCCAAGCCCTGCCTGTAATAGCCTTTCTACACTCTCCCAAGCTTTTCCAACTCAGCATCCCAGGCATAGCTTTCCATCCTGGAGCCAGGTTTGCGGTCAGAGCCCATTCCCAGCTGGAATCTGTTCACCAGCTAGGTTCAGAGCCTGGAGTCACTGCCCTGCCAGGCCTGTTGCCCTCCCCCCGCCCACCCCACCCTCCACACACACACATACACAGTGACCCTTCTCCCCAGGTCCTGCCTGGGAACCCCTCCCAAGCGTGTGTCTGTTGGAACTTCTCTGCTCTTTGTGTCTTAGATTCTGCCCCACTTCCCCAGAGGGTAGACACCTGTCCCATTGGATCTTGTCATTCATGCTGCCCAGGCCTGTGAGCCCAACCCTTTGGTCAGGCAGGGCCAGATGACTCAGGCCCCTCCTCACCCACCAGGAGGGCCTGGTCTTATGAGAAAACACGTGACTGGCACAACCCACTCTATCGGTGATTTCCTTTCCTGGGTCACCTCATTTTCAGGACCCAGGTGTGACAGCACTGCAGCTTAATGGCCATCTCCACCGAGAAGCTTCCGTCCATGTCACCTGAGGGTGCAGAGACAGGATCCATCTCCCAGGCATGGGGAACATTTGTTGTGAAAATTGAAAATGGTGAAATTTCACATAAGAATTTAGATTTCTGCCTTGGCTTAAGAAATTGGTATGTGTGGCCATACTGGGCTCACATTTCTGTTATGAACCCTTAAATGGGGCATGTGCCCTGTAGCTTACTGTAGGTCCCCTTCCCTCAGCCCCAGTAGGCATGTCTTCTGTGACCTCTGATGACACAGCTGGTTCCAGAGAAAGGGGGATGGTGATCAGTGTATGGGAAGAGAGATGACTCCACAGCTAGCCACCCTGGAGGACTTCCCCCAAGAAGTGACCCAGGTTGAATCCTGAAGGCTGAGGGAGTCAGTTGGGTTCGGCAAGGTGCTGTCATGGAACTCATGACATGCTTCCACTCATTCGTCTTGTGGTGCTTGTGCCTTCATCCAACTGAAAAGATGATTGACACCCAACTAGCAGCCTCACTGAGTTGGAGGGCCACGTTCCACTATCTCACTCACTTCCCTACCAGGCATATGGTCGTTACCTCAGTCTTCCTCCCACCACCATCATTACTACTTTTTAAAAAAGATTTTATTGAGGAATTTGGGAAGAGGAATAGCCAAGTTGTTGTCCTTCAATTTTAGTTGTGGAGGGTGCAGCTAGCTCAGCTCCAAGTCCAGTTACCATCCAGCCGCCTGTCAGCAGCTCATGGCCACTTGGCTCAAGGTGCCATGTTCAGTCTTCCTTGCGGGTGAACGTAGCCCACCATCCCATGCAGGAGTCGAACCG
The DNA here is from genome assembly GCF_001890085.2 of Hipposideros armiger. Taxonomy (NCBI): domain Eukaryota; kingdom Metazoa; phylum Chordata; class Mammalia; order Chiroptera; family Hipposideridae; genus Hipposideros; species Hipposideros armiger. The sequence goes on along the minus strand of NW_017732243.1, from coordinate 526,142 downwards.
GAAACCTTGTTGCTAAGAGCACACACTCTAAATACTGAGCCATCCTGCACCCACCGTTGGCATCTCAGTGCAGCTCAGTTCAAGGTGCCATGATCAATCTTAGTTGCAGGTGGACATAGCCCACCATTCCATGCAGAGTCGAACCAGCAACCTTGTTGTTAGAAGCACGTGCTCTCACCAGCTGAGCCATCCTGCCACCTGTTGGCAGCTCAGGGCAGCTCAGCTCAATGTCCTGTGTTCAATCTTAGTTGTGGGTGGGCATAGCCCACCATCCCATGCAGGAGTCAAATCAGCAACCTTGTTGTTAGGAGCACATACTCTCACCAGCTGAGCCATCCTGCCACCTGTTGGCAGCTCAGTGGCAGCTCAGCTCAGGTGCAGCTCACTGGCCTATGTGGGAATCGAACAGGCTACTCTATTGCTCAGAGCTCACACTCTTAACCAACTGAGCCACTTGGCCCGCCCCCATCATTATTTCTTTATACACTACTTCATCCTGTACTTAAGTTCTTAAAGGATACTGTAAATCACTACCATAAATCAGAAGCCAACATCTCTCCATAAATTAAAGGTAACTGCCAAAAATCAATAAAATGGAAACAAAAGTTTTTATCAAATTGTAGATACTACTGCCTGCAAAAGGCACTGAGGGTGATGCTGATTAGCGAGTGTTGGAACAATGGTGAGACAGCTTCACAGAAGCAGGGCCCTTCCAGGCAACGAGAAGGATGAAAGAACCGAGGAGGAATGAATCTTGCTCTGTGAGTAATGATGTTTTCTCAGAGATCATCGTAAATAAATTATCTTCACACTTTGGAATACCAGCTCTTGGATATTTTTGGGAAAGAGTGTTTGTCTTCCTGATACTCCTGAGTCACCCCTGACAGCTGTTCCTGCCCACATCACCCCTGGACTCCTGGGGCTCCACCCAGGTAGAGACCTCACACACGCACACACTGTGAGAGGGAAACAGACAACCACCCTTGACCAACCCACCCTGTCATCCACACAAGGACACCCCCAGGCCTAGTGGATGAGACAGGCTCACAGGCATTGAAATTGATAATCGAGTCCACCCCATAGGGGCCCCTGTGGACTTGTCCCAGCTTCCCGATCAACTGTCTTCAGTTCAAGAAAGAGACACCTCCTACTTCTTCAAATGTTTATAGCTCAGATCTTTCCTATTCCAGAGAATGCTGCTCCTCACTGCTGCCTGCCTCTCCCTCTGGCCCTCATCCTCCTCCATGTGAAGTGTGGGCACAGAAATTCCCAGGGGTCTCCTGTGTATTGTATACATGTGGACATTGTATATACACATACATGCATAATGCATGTTTTGTATATGTGTGCTGTATGTATATGTGATATTTTCTTCATTCATCTGTCCTTGGCTCGCGAGCTGCATCCAAAGAGGTGCATGTGGCTTGTGAACTGCAACTTGCCAACCCCTTCCATAGACCATTCAGTTGTCATGACCCCTTCTGCTCTTCCCATTGGCGTCAGGGACACTTGGGTGTTTCCATCCCTTGGCTGTTGGGGACAGTGCTGCCATATTGCGGTGCTAACATCTCTGAAGGTCTTAACTTCAGTCCTTCTGGATGAGCCCAGAAGTGGGATTACTGCATCACATGGCAGTTCCACGTGAGGAATACCTGTACTGTTTTTCAAAGCTGTGGTGCCAACCAAAGCTGCAGCTCTCTTCGGTTCTGTTGCTTTGTATGTCTGTCTTCATCCCAGGGCCATATGATTTTATTGACTCTGGCTCTGTGATATAATTTGTAATCAGGAGATGTGATTCATCCAGCTTGGTTCTTCTTTCCCGAGACCATTTTGGCTATTCTGGGTCTTTTGTGGTTCCATATGAATTTTATTATTTCTGTAAAGAAGAAAAAAAAGAATGTGATTTTGATGGGAGTAGCATGAGTCTCAAGATTTCTTTGGGTAGTATGGACATTTTAAGAACATTAAGTTTTCCAGTGTGGATGACTTTCCATTTGTCCCATTTATTTATAATGTTTCATAGTTTTCATTATACAAGTTTTTCATTTACTTGGTTAACTTTATTCCAAGTACTTTATTGGTTTTGATACTATAGTAAATGAGATTTTCTTAATTTCCTTTTTGAATGGTTCATTGTTAGTCTATAGAAGTGCAACCAATTTCATTTTATTTTTAAATAAAAATTTAAATATCTAAGGTGTACAGCATAATGACTTGATATACGTATACACAGTGGAATGATGACTACAGCCGAGCTATTTAACATATTTTCTCATAGTTCCTAGTTTTTATTTTTGTGATTAGAGCATCTGACATCTACTCTCTGAACAAATGTCCAGTGTTTAATACAGTATTATTAACTAGAATCATCATGTTATAGGTTAGCTCTCTACATTTATCCCATAAACTGTATCTTGGTTCCCTCTGACTGACATCTCCCCATCCCCCACCTCCGCAAATTCCCTGGTAACCACCCCTCTGCTCTCTGCTCCTGTGTTTGTCCTTTTAACATTCCACATATGTGTGAGAACATGAAGGGCTTTTCCCCTTCTGTTTGTGGAAGTTCAGGAAATGAAAGCAAGACTAAACAACTGGGACTCTATCCAACTAAAAAGCTTCAGCGCAGCAAAGGAAGCAACCAAACAAAAAAGCAACCTGTAGATTGGGAACAGATACTTGCCAACCACATGAGCCAGCAATCTCTTTTCTGGGTATATATGCACAGAGGATGAAATCAGAACCTCAGAAAGAGAGATACCCTTCTCCAAGGGCCTCCCAGGCAGGCAGCGCCCAGCAGGTGGCTGTGCCACCCTGAGGGCTGAGTGTCACGGCTGGCTGGGCCTCTGTCCTGGGGAGGGAATGGCCCAAAACACCCATTCCTCCCCGTGGGCCCACCCAGGCCAGCTGGGGCTCAGGCTGGCCTGATACCCTGGCAGGAACAGGGGGGCAGGAAGGTTGAAAGGTTGTGTCAGGACGCCTGAGGAAGGAGGGTGAGGAAGGGGCTGGGATGGCAGCCTCCTGTTAGACTCCTGTCACTGGTGCTGCCTGTGGGGTCCCAGCTGCAGGAGCAGCTCCCCCAGGAAATCCCACAACCTCTGCTGAACAAGGTTAGCCTCCTACATGGTCCCTGGGCCAGGGATGCAGGGCTGCTGGGAGAATGTCCTCTAACAATGACCTTCAAGTGCCAACTCGAAACTATGGGGAGCCTCAAGGTGGCAGGAGGCTCTGACCAGTGCTCTGCCTGCCCAGGGGGCTGCCAACAGGGCCTCTCCCTGTGGGGCTGATGGCCTCCTTCAGGGACAGGCTAGATTGCAAAACTCAACTGACAACCGTGGGGCCACTGACCTAGAGCCCTGGGGGTGGGGGTGCAGGGCAGACAGGTGTGGCCTGAGGTGGCCTGGAGATGCCAGGTGGGCAGAAGGGAGGCAGAATGAGCAGGGCATGTTCTGGAATAACAGGATGACTGGTCAGGTGTGAGGTCCTGTGGAGGTGGCCGTAGGCATAGGCTGGTAGACGGTTGCATTTCTGGGGGTATGGGGTTGCAGTAGGAAGAGTCAGTGGGAGGGGGTGCAGGGGTGACCTGGAAGGACAGTCCCCCCAGGAGGCTGAGAGGGAGGAAGGAAGCTCCCACGGCACCCACCGCCCAGCCCTGTTCCTCCTCGGACCCTGATCTCCTGGGCATGTGCCCTCCATGTCTGGGCACAGAGAAGGGGAAGGTGGGGGCATCTGTGGTGCTGTCAAAATGTGGGCCAGCTGATGGTGACTCTCACATTTACCAAGGTAAGGGATGAGCCTGGTGATCACAGTACACCCTTGCCAGATGTCAAACGGCCCAAGGAATGGCCATCCAGAGGGGAGATGGGGGGCGGGTGTGGTTCAGTGACTAGGCCTGCTCGTCTGCGGTGGTCACCTGGCTCATCAGCCAGGCACCTAGAGGGTTAACCTGAGTGGACTGGATGAGGAGATGAGAAAACAAAGACACAGAGATGAAAGTTGGGCTCAGGAGGTCCACTGTCTGCTGATGGTGAAAAGTGGCACTGTTTATTGTTTGCACATAGTTTTTATAGCAGAAGTAGAATTCTATAGGTAAGGGGTTTTGAAAGCTTGAGGGAGTGGGGAAGCAAATGTTCCCAAAGCAAGACAAAGTATAGCAAGTAGAAACTGCTAATAGATTGGCAATTCACTCTGTAACTTTCAAGGTTGTTTGTGATGTAGGCTTGCCGCAGCACAGTGGAGAATAAGCTTATCTAGCAACCTTCCCATGCTGATCACCAGGGCCTGAAAGCCTGTCAGCTTGCCAGCTGCCAGGCTTAACCCTTACTGCAGACCTCCGGCTCTCCACAGTTCAGTCTGAAAATGCCACAGTGACAGTCTCCAGAGCTCCAACCCCCATCACCTCCTGACATTCAAAGGGCTGATCGTGGGAGAGGTTGCTGCAGTCCCTGGGGCACTGGGCGAAACAGTGGGTGTTGGAAGTTTCCCCTAAACTGGGACCTGCACTGCTACAGAAAATTCCAGAACATTAGAGCATTGAATTCATGGGAGATGAGGAATGAAGCTTCCAAGCATCCACCGAACCCCCAGCCATGCATAGTTCTCCCAGAAGCTGAGGGAAGGAAGAGGGGGAAACAAGGTTTTATTGGTTGGGGCTGGGTAGCTATGGGCAAAAAGAGGGGCTTCCTGGCTCAGAGTTCACAGCTCTGGCTCCGTGTGCCCCCCTCCTCAGGTCGCAGGGTGTCAGTCACATACATTAATTCTTCAGAAAGACAGAAAGAAGGCTGTGTTCAGGTGTAAATGTGCCCATGAGGTCCAGGCCCAGAGATAGAAGAGATAGATATATATAGAGAGAGAAAGTGGTGGAGGGTGCCCAGGTTCATGGCCAGAAAGACATGTTAGGAGGGCCCTGACTGGACTCTTCCCTCATTGGCTCCTTGACCTCTAAGAACAAGGGTTGGCAGGGACACACCAAAGACCCTGGGTGATAAGGCCAGTCTAGTTTTCCTGGCCTGGAGGGTGGCATCGGGGGAAACTCTCTGAGGCCATTGGGAAGCCCTCCAGTGAGATGGGAGGAGTCCTGGTAGGGGCGGCTCTGTGTTTCTGCTCCAGGCCAGGGGAGGAGTGGAGGGCTCCACATGGGAGGGCTGACAAGAGGAAGGCCTGGTTTACGTGTCCCCATTGCCAGGGTGCCCCGGGTAGTGAGTGTGGAGGGTGTGGGCTGGCAGGCCCATGGAGGGGCATCGGGACTCAGAGAGGAGGGTGTTGGCAAGGGGAGGCCTCTGCCTCAGGCAGCTCAGGTGCCATCATGGACACCACAGGTCCAGGGGCTTGCACAAGAAACACTTATTTCACACATTCAGGGAGCCAGCATGGTGGGTTCCTGGGGAGGGTCCTCTTCCTGGCTGGCAGACAGCCACCTTCTCTCTGGGTCCTGACATAACGGGGAGAGGGGTCTGGTGTCTTCCTCATCTCAGGGCACCAATCTTGTCCTGAGGACCCCACCCTCCTGTCTACATCTCAACTTCATCACCTCCCATCGTCTCACCTCCTTATTCCATCAGTCACTTCAAAGTATTGATTTCGGGGACACAAACAGGCATGCCATGGTGGTCAGTCACAGCCTGAGGGGTGTAGGCAGGTGGGAGGGGTGAAGTGGGAAGGTGGGGTTGGTGGGGAGCGTGTGTGTCCTATGGAGTGGATACTGGAGGCCAAACAAGTCCGGGGCTCGTGCTGCCTGCACGGCTCAGCCCATAGACCGACACAGGAGTTGGGTCATAGAAGAGGCATTTATTATCAGAGCACTGGTGGTCTGAGAAGGCAGCATAGACAGGGTGACACCAAGAGCCCCACAACCTGTAGGAGAGTCTGTCATCCCTGGTTAACACCTGCAAAAACTGCCTTCACATTCTCAGATCAGCTTGGGGGTTTTAAGGGAAAATCTGGGCATTCCTCCAGAGGCCACGTGACAGGTTCCAGGGGTCTGCATAGAGCCTCCCTTGTGGCCACATGATTCTCAGGTGGAGTCAGCAACCCAAGAACAATGATGAGATTAGCCTGGTAGACCAGGAGATTGTGATCAATAAGCCTAAGGGTATTAATAATAAATTTCAGGGTAATATTCTAAAACAGGGAACTGGGTGGGACAGGGGACATTCTGAGCTCAAGCCTCAGGGCATGATCTATTGCTAAACTACAGGTAGGTCAAGAAAAGGTGAGGCCAGGGACTTGAAGAGGCCTCTACTATGGGGGTGCCAACCAGGCCCTGTTTCAGGATGAGCAGAATGGTCAGGGTGGATGGGCAGAGTGTGGGAGCCTGGACATCAAGGCCATCTGGGTGGGTGTCAGGTGGCTGTAGCAGGGGTGAGTGGGGGAGACCATTTCAGAGGGGGAGACCAGAAAGTGAGAGTCTGGGTGTGGGACCAACGGTCCGTGTGGAGGCAATGTCCTGCACCTCCCCAAATATGATTCTAGGAGAGGTTCTGCCCAGGGAAGATCAGGTGGTCTGGAAGTGACAGGGTGGGGGTTGCTGTGTCCCACGCAGCAAGGGCAGTGGGGAGTGAGAGGGGCGGTGCAGGGTTAAAGAAACACAAGAGTCAAGTATGGAGTTAAAGTGGGGCTAAGGGGCTGTAGTCTCTCTGGGACTGAGCCCCAAATGGGACAACACGTAGCTTTTATTAAGAAACTTCAAAGCAGTGAAACTTGTTTTTTCTAAAGTCTGTGTGATAAGTGCCTATGGCTATTTCCCATCAACCAGCCCCATTGTATTCTAACACCTGCTGTGCCTTCATACTCCCACACACACAACTCCCAGAATGGTGCAGCTGTGCCATGGCCATGAAAATAAGTGAGATAACTGACATCATTCCATCAGGTCTCAGCGTTCCGAGATACCCCCTTAAGGAAGCTTTACCGATATCATTCCACTGGGTCTCAGCATTCCGAGACACTTCCTCATGACCTCACTAGGTCAGGAGTTGGTGTGTGTGGGGCTGTCAAGGATGTAGCTGTAAGGCAACATCTCCCCCTTTCTGTTTTGGCAGAAGGAGAAACACGGACTTTACAGTTTTTTCATCTATTGCCCGCTGGAGGGCTTGTTGTCCACATCTGAGGACTAAACAGAACAATAGTAGAATAATCAATAAAAGTATTGTGGCAGTGGGCCCTAGACAAAGGCCTTCCCAGACCATGTGGTCACTAAGAATTTTGCGCCGGCTTCAGACAAAGACATTCCTGGACGGTATGGTCAGCAAGACTTCCGCGTTTAACATTTCCGAATTCCTACCTCACCTGGGAGCCAGCCAGGAACTAGCACAAGGCTGCATGTCCTAATAAGGAACCTTAGCTGCTAACCTGGAAACCTCAGGGTATATAGCCCCGAGTCCTTCCCGGGTCAGGGCTCGGACTCTGGATGTGAATCTGCTGAGCCAATGCCGGCATTAGTAAAAGTTGTGTTGGGGTCACCGCTCGTTAACAAAAACTTAGACAAAAGGTTTTCATTCCAATGGCTTTATTAGCCAAGCCTGGCGACTGTCTCACTCTGCAAGAGGAGAACGGCCCCGAAGTCTTGGTGGGTGGGGAATTTATAGCTGAAGCTGGATACAGAAGCGAAAAAAAGCGGTTAGCGAGTAAAAGGAAAAAATTGGTTAATTTATTTTATTTTAACAAACTATAAAACATAGTTAGTTTATCTTCTAACAAACCATAAAAGCATGGCTAGTTTATTTTCTTCTAATGAGCTATAAAACATGACTAGCTTATCTTCTTCTAACAAGCTATAAAACATGTAGCTTATCTTCTTCTACTTTCTTGACAGGACATTCTGTTATGTTTGGCTGAAGTAAGAGTTTTTAAATTCCTCTGGGCGGGGGTACTTTCTAAAATGAGCTTGCCTAGCCTAGGATCTGGGCCTGGGTCTCTACAGTTGCTTCCCACACCTTGGTGTCCTGTCTCTTTGTCTGGGTTCCCCGCAACAGTATAAGAGCACTAACAAATTCTCCACCTAGGCTTTTCACTCAAGTAAGGAGATTTAGAGTAGAAAGTTCTTCCACAGCCAGCCGTAGAAAGGGCATCCTCTCCTGGGAGGAGCTGGAGATTAGTAAGAGACATTTGATCCAATTCTTGTTGCAACTGTAGGATATCTACAGTAAGGTTTGGCATATGTCGCAAGAGATGAGCTCGTACCTCTGACCATGGGGTACGTGTCTGATTGTAAGAAAAAGGAGTTACACAGTAAGTGGAAACATTTTAATCACATTTTAAGGTAATTATGGTACAGAGACTTTCTAACTGGTCTCAAGAGAAACAACAATTGTTTCTAAATCTGTTAATCATACGCTGATTTTTTAATCAATTTTTATCTGCTGATTTCAAGTTTTGTTAGCATTTTTATGTCATTGTTGTACAAACTGGGTAGTCTGGACCATCTGGTGAAGAGCTACTCCAGAGACAGCAGCAACAGTGGTTATAGCTATTATTCCCATAATGGCTGCAATTAAAAGGCCAATAAATCTTTCGGTTCTATGTAAAATCTTATGAAGGAGTTGTAAAACAACATGAACAGTTGGGGAACCTTCCCACACCCTAGAAGCTTGGATGGGGAGCCATAATACTCGTCTCCTTCTTAATATCATAATCTGGTCGTGGGAGGTATCATAAATTGAGGAATTAAGACAGGTATATAAACAACAGTGAGGGCATTTGACTAATTTTGAAGCCTCATTATTGGCAAAGGTTCCTACTAAGAAAACAAAAGAGGTTTTAAGACAAACTTGTAAATAGAGCATTTTTGTTTTTTCAAACTGAAAAGTATATTTTTTGTTATTATTTTTAGTAAGATTTTCTTTCCAAATCTTATTTGGTCCAATGCTTAAGACTACTTTCCATAAGGTTTTTGAAATGGACCTTGGATGTGCCTGATCATTCTTAACTGAGGCTGGGCAAGAGCCCTATCTTTCCAAAAAAATAGAAACATTAAATGGAGACTCAATGATTCGGGGAAAGCCATAACTGGATATCTGTTCCCTCATTTGGTGAGGTTCAGAACATTTTAATCAGGAACAGGCATGAATGGCGGTCCCAAAGGGACCCCAAACAACTATAGTTTCATAGAAATTATTAACTACTACCTTGTCCAGCCTTCCTTTTCTTTGGCGTGTCGCTCATGGTACGGTTTGACACACCGGCCAGGTATCCACAAAGGACGTTTTTCTGGACCTGGAGAAATACAAACAAAGCCTCGGCATCATGTCAATAAAGTTCCTAAATGCCATTGATTAGCCTGAATGTCTTTCCACCAAATGGGCAAATTTTCCAGTGACCTTGGGCTGTTATGAAAATGTCTTTCAGCTGCAGTCCACCCAAGGTGTGGTTCAGTGCTTGAACCAGATGAATTAAAAAAATTTAAAGTAAACATAGATTTTGCTAATTGTACCTGTGGGGTTTCTTTTATGTCTCCCCTTTCTGTTTTTGCAACTGTTTCTTTAAGGTTGAATTAGCACGTTCAACAATGGCTTGACCCTGTGGATTGTAAGAGATGCCTGTGGTATGAGTAATATGCCAGGTGGCACAAAAGCTTGCAAACTTAGAACTTGTGTAACCAGGTCCATTGTCTGTTTTAATGTTCTTAGGGAGGCCCATAATAGAAAAACAGGTTAATAAATGATGGCAAGAGTGGGCTACTGCCTCACCAGTCTGAGCTCTAACCACAAGAAAGCCAGAGGCAGTATCGATTGTAACATATACAAATGAGGATTTTCCAAAAGAGGGGACGTAAGTAATGTCCACTTGCCAGATATCATTAGGAATGAGACCTCGAGGATTTACTCCTTCAGGGCATTTCTGAGGTGCATTAAAGATCTGACAGGTAAGGCACGTCTGTATTATATGACAAGCCTGTTTATTTGTGATAGAGAACCGTGAATGCAGACCACCCGCATTAGTATGAGTTAAAGAATGAAAATGCATTGCCTCGGCAACTTGGGCATTCCCTACTAACGAATCAGCAATTGAATTGCCTTGTGTCATCAGACCCGGCTATGGCTACATACTAGCAAACCAGGAACACTCTGAGACCAGAACCTAACAGCAGACCCCCAACTCTATCTACATGGCTGCAAAGTGCCCTCTGTAAGCCGGTCCAAAGAAACTGGAATTGGTCCTAACTATGTGAAGAAAGTGAGAAAAAGGGCATTGAAGAAACGTCTCATAAAATGCAAAAGTTGAGGGTCGGCCGAGTGGCGCGATGGTTAAGAACTGGCTTGGGACGCCAGAGGGCCCCGGTTCGGATCCCACATATGAGGGCCAGTGACACTGCCCTCCACAGCTAAGATGCTGAACAACAGCTCAACCTGGAGCTGGGCTGCCGTGAGTCACCGGCAACGGCGTAGGCTGCAGCCCCTGTGGCAGTGGGTTGCCATGGGCTACCGTGTGTAGCCAGCAGCCAGCGTGACTGGCCAGCAGCCAGCGTGAGCGGCCAGCAGCCAGCGTGAGCGGCCAGCAGCCGCAGTGAGCGGCCGTCCAGAAGCTGGTGGCTGATGTGCCTCGCCTGGGAAGAGCGCAATGATGGTGCCAACTTGGGCCAGTGAAGCAATGTCCTCCACAACTAGACTGAAGAACAAAACGACAGCAACTTGTCTGCTCCCCTTCCCCCAATTCCCCAGCACTTTTCCCATCCCCCAAATTCCCCAATTAAAAAAAAAATCTTGCACATGATCATCTTAAAAGCATCGAATTCTTTCTTTCAATTATGGAATGTCCCGTCCCCTCGAGCACACTGTATCCGAACACTCGAGAACACTGTATCCAAACACACACACTCCCTAATGACAAGTGAATGAACTAGGAGTTTTGTGAGAGAATGTGATCCATATAATAAAATCCCTGCCAAAAGAGGTAAAATGATACAAATGAAGATAATGGGAGGAAGATAAAAATCGTAATCTAAATATCATTTGTAACTAATATTTTAAATATAGGTGCTGCCTTAAGGTTAAGAACTTTTTGCGTGTATGTGCCTGCTATTACTGATTTTCCACTTAAAAAATTAAGTTATTTAGTTTGTATTGTGAAAATACTGTACAATATTTGATATCAAAATTACAAATGCAAATAAATAAATAAAATTTTTTGGAGATTTAAAAATATTGATATAGCCCATTATGTGTTTTTTTTATTTTTTTTATTTTTTATTTATTTATTTATTTTTTTTTTGGATGGATCACATTTTATTTATTCATTCATTAGTTTTTTGTTTTTTTTTGTGGTTTTTCTTTTTATTTATTGTTAGTTTCAGGTGTACAGAACAATGCAATAGTTACCCTTTTCACCCTCACAAAGTAACAACCCCCCTCCCCCCGTTATGTGTTTAGTAGGGAAATTTAGCAAACTGTTAGATAACTCAGTTTTTACAAGTAATATAATTTATATGGAAGTAGTGAATATATAGACAGTATTTCATTCTATTTCTGTGTATATTTTTTCTTCAATAAATAAATGGCTAAACGTTTGCCTGACTTTATGTGAAATTAAAGAAAGAAATGGCAAAGGTAAGGAATACTGTTCTATGAGCATTTTTAAGGGGTTTCTAGATTTCTTCAGTGGTGAGAGGAATATATTTAGCAGATCACATGTGCTCTTACATATTAGTTAGAAAATGTGTGCTGCTGAAAATTTGTACACAATGTTTAATTTTTTTAAACTGAGTAATATTTAAGTATAATAAACTGGTTTTGTTTTAAATACATGCTTTTATAGTTCAAGTAACTCCATAATTAATCTAGTTCATAAGATTACATTAAAATATTGTATTTTTTACAGTGGATAGAATATGTTTTAATATCTTGAGTTCACTCATTAAACATTGTTATTTATTGGAACTCTACTATGTATTAGATCCTTGCTAAGTAACCCAATTACTGAAGCAAGTGAAATAGAATTAAGTATAGGGGGTTTGAGTTAAGGTACATTGTATTGGAGCTAAGTTTACTTTTGAGATCTTAACACTCATGATTTCAAATTTATTTTCTAATATGTAACATTTTTATTTTATTGTATTAACTGCCTGAGGATTTTAAAAAACAACTTTGTTATGATTGGTAATTTTTATGTTCTCCAGATTTTCTAAGCATTTAAGTTAAAGGTAGGTCCACTGAAATTTTAAAATATTTTTTCCTAGTTTGATCTACTTTTATGCTAAGTAAATTTAAAATATAATTTGAAGAAGATAGATTCTTCTTTCTTAGTTCAAACATTAATCATGTAAACACTGAAGAAAGGTATATACAGGTATTTTTAAATGGATTTGTATTCAAATTGGGAGAGCTCACAGTTGGTATAAAAATACTGTTTCTTAAAATCAAGAAGATACTGTGGTTTATTGCAAGAGTCTGTCATAAATGAATTTTAATTTGATTATATATGCACATTAGATACTTTTAGAAGTCTGCTTTGTAAGCAGTTTTTAGCAAGCTGGATTTTACTATAAACATATTGCTTGTGGCAGCACCATTTTTTTTAAAAAAAACGAGTCACTTATCAATCACCTAACATACCAGGCAATTTATATACTACTGCATTTATTCCTCACAGCAGCATGAGGGACAGTATGATGGTATGATAAATTACAATATTAGAGTACAATTACTAGTATTCTGTAGCTTATTCTAAGAGAACAGACTCAGGAGGTGAAGTCACCAGTGCCTGAGGTCACCCAGTATATGAACAAGTGGGCATTTGAATTCAAGTGTATGACTGCCACACCTACACTCTGTCTGCTGTCTCTGTAAAACCCACAAAGTCCTTGGATCTGTGTACTGATGCACCATCATGTTCCAAATGTACCAGTCTGCCAGAAACGGAACAATAAAATAATGTAAAACTAAGGCCACGCTTTTTACAGAAGTAAGAGGTGGAAAGAAAAGGAATATTAGAAACCTCCTGGTAATCAGAGCATTCCATACATAAAGTTCTGGTCAACTCCAATTCCATTGGGAACCTAAGAACAAACATCTATGTAATTCGCCGTTTTTCTTGCTGTCACTGTTTACATCTCACATGATGAAGATACTTGCCACAGGGTGGGAGGGAGGAACCTACAACTGTCTTTTATTGTTAACACTTATGTGTAGAAGAGAAACGTTTAAAAAATATTTGGGGTTAACTCCACACTAGAGTGCCCTTGCTGCATGAAAAGGGGCATCCTTTAACATTCCCTCTGCTGGATAAGTTCAGTCTAAATCGAAATAGCTAATTTCTGAAAGTTGCTCGAAGTGTAAGGCTTCAGAGTTTAGTGGGTGTTCACCATCATTTAAAATAAAGTATTAGGAGGAGCATGTGGTGAAGAGAGAAGTAGGTGACTGAGTTGTAGCATTCACAGATTCAGGTCACCTCAGTATTCAGTCGGGATGTTATAACGGAATATTAAATACAGTTTTCTCATATTTCATAGCTATGGAAAGATTTTTAAGAAGAAATATTCTTTTAATGAAGGCTAAGCATGGGGAAAGCTCTGTGTGTGGAAACTTGAAACTTGAAACTATCTCAACTTGAAAGCCATTATGAACTTCTTAGTTTTTTTGTAAATTGATTTATAAAAATTGTAAATTGTCGATTGTTTTTCTGTCTCAAAACTGCATCTGAGAAATGCTGTCTGGGAGAGCAAGTCCTTAATTTTCAATTGATTTTTGGCATGGATCCCTTGAATTAGTATAAAATAAACCTAGTTTGCCCAGTTCTTGGGGAGAAACAAGTGAGACTAATTTTGGGGGGATTTCCATTAATAACATTTAAAAGATTATGGGGCCATTTTATTTATGTTAGAAATTTTGTCTTTTTTTAAGGCATAGAGATGATAGTTTGAGGTGGTTGATTTTTCTACTGTACTTACAATCTAACATTTCTTCTGTTTAAAAATAGCACATTTAGTGTTATGTAATGTCTAAATACCTGATATGTTTTATTTTGAAATATTGCACCTACTTATTTTATTAGGCTGCACATGTGTATTCTACACACGTAATCCTTTTTTTTAAAAACGATTTTATTGGGGAATTGGGGGAGGTGAACAGCATTGGGAAATCGAGGAAGGGGAACAGACAAGTTGCTGTTCTTTTGTTCTTCAGTCTAGTTGTGGAGGACGTCGCTTCACTGGCCCATGTTGATATTATCATTGCGCTGTTCCCGGCTGAGGCAGATTGGTCGCTGGCCATAGGATGGCTGCTTACAGCTGCTCACGCCAGCTGCCGTCCATGCACTGTAGCTTACGGCAGCCCACTGCAGCCCCACTGCAGCCTATGCTGTCACTGGCGACTCACGGCAGCCCAGCTCCAGGTTGAGATGTTATTCACCATCTTAGCTGTAGAGGGCACAGCATCACTGGCCCATGTGGGATCTGAACTGGTGGACCTGCTGCTCAGGAGCTGGTGTCCCAAGCCAACTCTTAATCAACAAGCCACTAGGCTGACCCAGCACACGCAATCTTAAGAAGGCTCTCGCTTCTGATCATGTTGGATTGTTTCAGGTCAGAAACTTCCATTTGGATAATTTGAAAGTTAAATTTTATTTTCTTAGGGTTATTGATAAAACTAGTTTTAGTCTCAGTTATTTTTAAGTTAATTAAAAGTTGAACAAACACCAATTAGTTTAAGGTTAGACTTTCTCTTGGTTCATTTGCATATTTTAAATGCTAATGACAAAATACACTATTGTAAGCCTTAGTTGCAGAAGCATCTGGATCTTATTCTTTTAAATAAATTCTTCTTGATTCTAACTGACATATTTGGAACCAAGAGTTGCCTGGCATACTCTTTATAGCACACTGGTTCTCTATCATGAGTGAGCTTCTGAATTACTTTTTATTTTTTCCTTAACAAAACATTAAATATGAATGTCTAGAGGTAGATCTGGGCTCTATGTTTAAAAGTGGTTTTTTTGTTTGTTTTTTAACTTTCAAGTTTAAATTTTTTTTTCAGATGGTCTTGGTATATATGCCTTCTTTTAAGTATTTCTTTTTGGAAGAGCTTATAGAAAGCGATGTACCCTGTGACCTTTAGTTGTATGTCTCAGAAACTGTCTTTCAAGAATAATATTCATGACATGTCTTAAAAGAGGATTGACAGCCTGAAAAATAAGTGTGTCCCAGAAGGAAAGAACTGAGGTCTTTTCTGGTTCCTCTACAGTGCTCTGTACTGTCACTCTGCTGATGGTTGGGGAAGGTGGGTATCCTTCGAAGGTAGGGTTGGGTGGTGTTTCCTGATGGTCCCGCATCAGGTCAGAGATGAATGACTTTCAGTAGATGGACTGCCTGCCACTCCTTTGCAGTGTCTCTGGGCTCTCCTGTAATTTGAGCAGCGGCCTAATGTTCCTGCAGGTGCTGGAGGAAGCTTGTGACCCTGACAGGTAGCAGAAGAGCTTGGATGTCTTTCTGTAGGCATCATGCCAGACACCATGGGTTGTGTCTGCAGGCGGGAGTGCGCCCATGTGAGGATGTGTTTTGGGCTCTGCTCAGCAGTGTGGACTTTGTCTGGCCTTTGCTGGAAACCAGAATGTGGGTTTTGCCTATACCTTGTCAGCACTGCAAAGATAAAGGGGCACTCTCCTGGCCTTCAGGTGATCTCTGGTATTCCTTCAGATTGGGAGTGTCATTTCACTTTCAGGTTGTTGTTCCCCAGAGACATGGGCCCTGCAGTGGCAGGCTCAGTGTCTGAGCTGAGTACCAGGGAGTGAGGGAAGAAGCCCTGTCACTTGAGCACAGCTGGCCAGGATGCTGCAGTGTTCCAGTAGCCCTCGGAACCTGTGGAGTGCCTGATAATGTCCAAGTGTTTCTGTCCCTTCCTCTCTGATGCAGTGTCCATCAGTTCTGCAGATGCCAGGGAACATGGCTTGGGTTGCATTTGAAATAGAATATAAATTTTGACCTTGAGGAATGAGTGGATATGTTAAATGGGTATACTATTACAAGTCAGTATTTGTTTAGTAGAGGTACCATTTGGTAGAATGATCATAAGTATTGTGAATAATAGAAAGGGAAGAGGATCCAAAGTCTGATTCATGGGAAGTAATTGGCTGAGAATTTTGGATTCTAACAAATGAAATACTAAACTGCAAACTGGTCACCAGTCTCTGCTCTTAGTCACCTCAATTTGGGGAGGCTGTAGGCTTCGGGGTCTCTTCCCTGAACTGTGACCTGGAATTTGCCACTAGGCAGTGAAAGGAGGTCATTGTAAACCTCTCCTCATAATTCTGTCATTCACGATATTTTGGATTCTGTTCTTAGTCTGACTTTATACTTTTATCTCCTGTTCCCTTAAGTAAAACTTTTACTTTAAGCAGTCATTCTGTTTATTCTTTGAATAGGTATTTTTTTAATGCAAAAATAGTACTGGTTGTATAAGTAGTATTTTGTAACTTGCTCAGGTATTTTTCTCCCCTCCTTGTTCCACCCCCAGTGCTGAAGTCAGCTTACAATTCAGTATAAAATTTGTTGGCCCATGAGATCTGTGTCCAGCTTCACTCATCTTCATCTTATTGCCGTCCCACTGTGACCTGTCCCCTCACTAACTTTTACAGCGCTTAATGTTTGCCTCAACTCGTTTTTATTCTATTGCCTTTTGTTATTTAACTGTTACCCCTATAATTATCTTCCCAGTGACTTGACCTGAAAACACTGACTTTTAAATATTATCATAATACCTAGTATGTCCAGTGCTGTACACACAGTAGGTTGCATAAGTGCACATAGGTAGACAGAAGAGTGCGCCTTTATCTTTGCAGTGCCGACAAGGTACAGTATAGGCAAAACCCACATTCTGGATGGATTTCTCTTCATGCTCTCCTTGCCTACACGTTGGAGGGAAACTGGAGAGCTGATTGGTGACACTGTATATAGCTTCTCAGAAACTGACATGGTGGTCATCTGGGCCCTCTGTTGTACTTTATTTTTCTGACCAAGCTGATCTTCCACTTTTCATGGTGACTTACTGAACATTCTTTTCTTTCCTCAACTCCCCTCACCTGCTCTTGTGCCCACTTTGGCCTCTATCTTCAGAGGAGAGAGACTGCATCACGTGAGAAGGAACTTGAGGTCTGCAAACTCTTGCACTCACATCTCCTTTTGTCATTCTCTTCCCATGTCCAAGACCATACCCTTCAGAAACCTCTCACCTCTTCTGTACAGGCTTCCTTCCGTTTGCATTCAGACACACAACATCTCCTACCATTACAAAATGACAAAACAACACACCCACTGCTCTGCTTTTCTTCTGTGTCCTTTCTGAACACTTATCAAAAGCATTATCTTTCCTCTTGTTTCCCTTCTCCCAGTCTAGCTTCTGCCACCATCATATGGTTGGAGCTGCCCCAGAGGGGTGCTGTGACCTCCAGGCTGCCAAAGTACTGACTTTCCATTGTACAGTCCATCACCCTCACCTGGATTCTGAGGCTGGCTCCCTCGTGGTGACAGGATGGCTGCATCAGTTTGGGGCATCACATCTTGACCTGGTGATATTCAGACAAGGAAGAGACCATTTCATAGGAGCTAGGATGTCTGCCCTAAAAGCAGCACATTTTCCCTCGCTGAGCCACACAGCTGTTACTGAACCTGCTACCAAGGTGATCAGGCAGGTGGAGTCCCCATGCTTGGGACAGACTAAGCTTCAAAGCGGAACAGTTACTGGGAGTCTAATCTTTAGCCTTCTGCTGAACAGTTCTCCAAGTTCAAGTCTCAGATCCTTTATGAGGGCTTATGAAATGCCACATTACCTGGCCCCCATGTGCTGTGCCACCTATATGTAGAGTTACAGCCTTTCTTTGCTTGAACCTTGCTGGCTGATCCTAAATATCCTAGAGGCCTGAGGTTACATGTTAGCTCCTCAGGGAAACTGGCGACTGTGCAAGCAGAGGTGAGGGGACACAACATCTGTAGCATCTGTATACTCAAAACAACCTGAATTGTTGTGTAACGGAAATAAATGTTGACTGATTCAATGGCCTGGGTATTCTAATATACAATAGAATAATGAAAAGAACTGATGGTAGGGAGCTATAAAATGCCCTTGACTGTCAGTTATGGTTAAAATGAGTGTTTTGTGTGCTCAAATAGAATTTGTATTCGCTTGTTAGGCTACTATTTTTTTTTTTTAGCTGAGCCATCCTGCCACCTTGTTGGCAGCTCAGCTTGGGCCAGGCATCAAACTGCTGTTACTCAGAGCTTGCACTCTTGAGCGAGCTTTTAACCAACTGAGCCACTTGGCCGGCCCCTAGGCTACTATTTTTTAACCAGAATTATTGACAGAGTTTACTTTTGGAAGAACAACACAGTAGTGAAGTAGTAAAGGATAGCTAAATATATTCAGCTAACTCACTATTTTTAATATTTTTTACAGCCTAGGTATGTTTTGGTATATTTGAGAATGAATGTTATACTTTGTCAAGTATTATACTTTAAATAGATATATTACTTAGTAGGAGGGCTGTTATTCTACTATGAGAGAAGAGGAAGGCTGAAGTAGAGTCAAAGTGAATCATTTTCACTCTTCTTTTTCTTCCTTTTTATGGAGCTCTGCTCCTCAGACTAGAGAGTGACCACTGATTACTGCCTGCCTCATCTTCAAAAACAGGGATAAAGTTGAGAAATACAGTCACAGGTGAAGGAAGTTGTTGGCCGCACCATGATCAGCCCAAGGCATGCTGGATGTGAGCCATTCTGGCAACTTCCAGAGGGAGCCATGGCTTAGGTTCTGGCCACTTTTAATGTAGATGAGATGGGATTATTTTAGAAAACAGCATGCTTTCACTAAGTACAGTTAATAATTATGTACTTTTTTCATTTCCTGGAGACTCATACTCTTCCCCCTCCTTCTCAGTAACCGGTGAATTCACCCCTTGCCCTCAAAATCCTTCTTAACACAGTGCCCTAAGCAGTCATTACAAAACAATTAGAAATGTGAACTGAAACCAAAGTTTTTTGACACTCCTTTTCAAGATTATGGTGTTGGGGTACCGCTCGTTAACAAAAACTGAGACAAAGGGTTTTCGTTCCAAAGGCTTTATTTACCAAGCTTGGTGTCTGTGTCACTCAAAAGAGAAAAACGGCCCCAAGTCCTGGCAGGTGGGGAATGTATAGCCGAAGCTGGATACAGAAGCAAAAGAAGCGGTTAGTGAGTAAAAGGAGAAAAACATTTATTTTAACAGAGTTAACTTATCTTCTTGGCAAGTTTATTTTCTTCTAACGAACTATAAATCAGGACTTATTTACCTTTTCCTAACAACATACCTAGCTTATCTTTCCCTAACAAGCTATAAAACATACCTAGCTTATCTTTTCCTATTTTCTTGACAAGATACTTTGTTAATTTTTGCTGAAGCAGGAGTTTCTTTTACTCCTCTGGGCAGGGGTACTCTCCAAAATGAGCTTGCTTAGCCTAGGGTCTGGGCCTGGGCCCCCACAATGGGAATCATATTTTAACCAAGTTAAAACTCAGTACTTAAGAAACACATTGTATTAAAACAAGAGGTACTTAGCAGTTTAGCTATAGAAAGCACCTGCTGTACTGGCAGACATGGTCAGTGTCTGCTGTTGCCATACACTTCACACTGTGTAAGATAATTGTAAGACTTCAGATTTTCTTGCACATTTAATATTTTATACGTTTTCAAAGATACGTTATGCGGGAGACCAGCTCCCACAGTTCCAGGAGTTCCCTCAGGTGGAGACGGTGTCGACGAGGAAAAAGAAGAAAGACGCGCAGAGACATGGGCACTTTCAAGAAGAAGTGTCTCACTTTATTTTTAAAGCATGTCCCTTTTTATACCGGACAGTTAGTTACCCTGACCTCATCAGCAAGTTGCTTGCAGTTTCCATACCTTTTTCAGGGGCCCACCTTCCCACAGGCTACTTTTTTTCTACAGGGCACAGCTTGACCTTTTCTTATGCTACAGACTAACTTATCTTAACTGTGTTTTGACCTTTACCTAATGGCTATGTGACTAGGGTTGAGTCTCTGCATAATCGCCTAAGGAATGGTTACCATGGCTACACAGCAATTACCTTAAGCACTATTAGTTAAGCAGGATCTCAAGACCACAGAGTGCATATTTTGACCATTACTAAAAAACTAGCAGTGTGACTAAAATTGCCTTTAGTGTATAAAATAGAATTATTGTGATATATCTATCAGAAGGGGTGTAAGATCTTCGTCCTACTGGGGGGCATCCAAAGGGAAATTTAAATCTTCTAAGATATAAAGCAGTATCTGTTTCTCAGTCAGAGCTTCAGAATTTGTCACAATAGCAGTGCGCTTGGCCATATCAGACACTGAAGCGCAGCCGGCTCCCAACAATATTAACCTTTGAGATGTGTTATATCAACTCAGGCAGTATAAAAAAATAAGAGGTGGCATGTCGCCTAAATGCATGCTGTCATGTGATGTTTGCCTTGGTGTGGAGCGCCAGCCACGTATCTTTGCATGGATTCGCTGTCTCTGATCCAGAAGGTGCTCACTTAATTTCTTAGTTGTTTCTTCTGTTGCTTATTCATTACAGCAAAATAGAGAGAGTACAATGAGATTGGCTATTTGTTATGATAAAATTTTCTTTATATGGACTGCTAAATAATTGATGGTTTTAAAGAAGTCATGGTTAATTTTCATGTAAACAGAGTCTAAATAATGGAAAAGTTCATTTGCAAACTGGTCTAATTTCATGAATTAAAGAGATGATAATTTTGAAGGTAAATGTATTAGGAAAAAGGCCAATACAGATAGAGATATCACATAGATCTTAGTCTATAGAAGAGTGCCGTGGCTGTTAATGTGCATGAAAGTATACACCATTATTTGAGTTGTCTACCTTTTAAATTCATTCAAACTTTTAATAAGCAAGATGCATTATTTTAATGCAAACTGTTAACATCAGACAACATTGGCTGACTTCCAGTTGTCTCTGCTCTTGAGTACCTTCCCTGTGGTGCTCAGACATACTCTAATTAAGTCATATTTCATTGGTTCTGAAGTCCAGAGTCTGTCCTTTTCTTCAGATTTGAAGTTTATCCTTATACATGCTATAAATTATGACACTGCTTTTGAAAAAAATACTTGAGAGAGAAGCATTCTGGTTAACTTAGCATGGGCTGATATATTTACTATGTGATAGGTGAATGGCTTGATAAAAATAATTTCAATACCAACATTATATGTCCTATTTCATGGATTTTTAAGTTCCTGGAAGAGAGTGATTGTGTCATTTTAGCTGACTTGTTAGGAACTAACGTTAGGAGCAAAGTACAGGATCACAGTAACCTCTGTTCAGCCATGCTGACATTTATCCAAAGTTGTCTATCTCTAACTGGAAATATTGTGACTTCAGGTTTTCTTTTTTTTTCACCTGCCTACTTAAAATGGTTTTCAGGAGGTTTATTTTTATGTTATAAAAATGACTATTCAAAACATTTAAAAAGTGAAGATCACATTTTGTTCTAATTACAGTCGATTCTGGTGATTTGCTGTAGTTATGTCCCATGAAGTCACCAAAAACACGGAACTGGCCAACACTGACCCTTTACTCCTTGGGGAAATGCAAGGTTAGGTTCCTGCGAGGCTCTGGTCACATTTTGTAAACCCAATGCCTTTACATTTATATAGGTTTGTTGGTCAACATTCTTGTAAAAAAACCACTGTCAGTGTCAAAAACCTGTTTATCTACATAACCTATTTCCTATGTAACATTTGCCTGCAAGTTTTCCCCCGAGTATCTGTCACCTTTTGAAACATGCCCACCAGCACTAGCCGAGCGGGGTTTAGCATTTTCCTGACTATGGCTGTCATCTCATGGATCCACAAACTCAGCTGCTTTTCCACCTTCATAGCTTCCTCACACACTCTAGGTGTTATTTTGCACTTTCTGGGATGCCCTCTGCACAAATGGAGCACACTCCTCTTCCCCCTTCTGGGTGCACCTGATGGCTGAGTGCTTAGCACCACAACTCCGGAGGCCGAGCGAAGCTCCTCTGACACAGCACAGCTTCCTGCACTCTGACTACCAGACAGCACCACGTTGGGGTAATTTTAAACAGCAATATCACCAAGGAAAAGAACAGTCACAGTCTGAGCATCACTCTGCTGCACCCGTGCGGGGACCGGGGATGTGCGTATGACCTCAGAAGGCCCTGAGTATTGATTGGGGTGCGGATAATCTTAGGGAGTCACGGATTCACAGATAGCAATCTGCAAGTAATGCGAGTCCACTGTAGTAGACACAGTAGACGTAGTTTTTCTGTGTCCGTGTTTTTAGGATGGTTTCATTTTTGTATCTTTTAATTCTTATTCCATTTTATAAAATAATAAATTTTGTCCTGAAATTTCATGGCTTCAAAGGAAATATAAGAAAATTCCTCTTGTTTTGAGTTCTATTAATTGGACATTTTGTTCCCAGTAATTTATTTTTCCAACCTAGGTAGGGCTTAGGATATACTAGGCCTTTGGTAAATTTGGCTTTAAAAGAAGGATCAGGATTTTTTTTTTGGCCAGCAAGCATTTCATATGATTGAACAAATCAGATGTACTTAAAAGAAGTTGAGATTTTATGGGGTAAAATGTACATTGGTATATGTTTTTTAAATTTTAAGTTGTGAAAGGTGGTGGACGTTAGGGCAAAAATCTTAGAAGAAAAAATGGAAAAATTTGATTACATAAAAATTTAAACTGGCTCTGGCCGAGTGGCACGATGGTTAAGAACTGGCTTGGGACGCCAGAGGGCCCCGGTTTGGATCCCACATATGAGGGCCAGTGACACTGCCGTCCACAGCTAAGATGCTAAACAACAGCTCAACCTAGAGCTGGGCTGCCATGAGTCGCTGGCGATGATGTAGGCTGCAGCCCCTGAGGCAGTGGGTTGCCATGGGCTACAGTGTATAGCCAGCAGCCAGCGTGAGCGGCCAGCAGCCGCAGTGAGCGGC
>NW_017732243.1:468658-494785 GCF_001890085.2 Hipposideros armiger | reverse complement strand
CCATTCACTTTTGCAAACTGGATCACTTTTAACTTGAATTCAGCACTGTACGAAAATCTTTTTTGAGCCATTTCTGGGCAGAACGTGGCAAAACGTAACCTACCGTAATATACCGGTAACAAGTGTGAAACAATGAGCGCAAAGACAACAAGCGCAAAAAAGCGGGAAATGCAAGTAAAAAAAACTACAACCACTGTATAAGATGCACCCAGTTTTTAGACCCCAAATTTTTCGAAAAAGGGTGCATCTTATACATGGGAAAATATGGTATACCTCTTTTTCCAGTTCTGTTCCTCTGATTGCTTTTTCTGTGTAACTGCATTGATAAATATCTCCAATTCAGTATTCAGTAAGAGTGAATGTAGTGAGAGTCTCTTAACCTTTTCTTTTTTGTTAAGATTTTTTTTATTGGTGAATTAGGGAATGGGAACAGCACTGGGGAATTGGGGGAAGAGGAACAGACAAGTTGCTGTCCTTTTTTTTTCTTCAGTCTAGTTGTGGAGGACGTTGCTTCACTGGCCCAAGTTGGCACCATCATTGCACTCTTCTGGGGTGAGGCAGATCAGTCGCCGGCTTCTGGACGGCTGCTCACTGTGGCTGCTGGCCGCTCACACTGGCTGCTGGCTACACACGGTAGCCCATGTCAACCCACTGCAGCAGGGGNAGCCGCAGTGAGCGGCTGTCCAGAAGCCGGCGACTGATCTGCCTTGCCGGGGAAGAGCGCAATGATGGTGCCAACTTGGGCCAGTGACGCAACGTCCTCCACAACTAAACTGAAGAACGAAAGGACAGCAACTTGTCTGTTCACCTTCCCCCAATTCCCCAGCACTGTTCCCATCCCCCCAATTCCCCAATAAAAATCTTAAAAAAAATTAAAACTGAACAAAAGCCCATCATAAACAAAGGAAGAAACTGAGACAATATTGGCAACATAAATGATAACCCAAAGGGTAGTATTATTTAGGTGTATAGAAAATTTTGAAGAATCATTAAGAAAATGGCAAACAATATAATTCATAGAGAACATAAACAAGTGTTTTCCCAAGAAGAGCTACAAGAAACAAAAAACAAAAAACCCACAAAAAAAACCTTGAAAAGATTTGTGGCCTCAATAGAAATCTTAAGGAAAGCAAAAGAAAACAGGATACAATTTTTGCACTTTTGGTTTTGGTGAAAATTAAAACAAGACTAAATAATGTCAAAAGGCTAACTAGTATCTATGATAGTTGTTGAAAAACACATACCCTTTCTTCAGAGGAGAGTTTCACCCTCTTCCACCATGACCAAAGAGGTCCTCCTGAGAGACCATCTGTCATCAGGGTGATGATCTGATATTTTGGTGGACAACGCATTTAAAATAATTTTAAAAGGGAAAGGGGATGCATACTTAAAGGAGGTTACCATGCCACTGAGTGGTAAACACAGGAAGGAGATAGAAAATTACAAAACCCCAGCTCACAGATGTAGAAAGCGCGGCCATTTGGTTTGCAGCCAGTGAGTTTGCCCCTCAGGGGTCATTTGGCAATGTCTGGAAACTTTTTTGGTTGTCATGCCTTGGAGGCTACTATTGGCATCTGGTGGACATAGGCCAGGGGTGCTGCTGACATCCCAGAATGCATGGGACAGCCCCGCAACAGAGTCACCTGGCCCTTGAGAGCCCCAAGGTTGAGAACCCTGGTGTAGGGCAGGAAGCTCCTATGTGACCCACTAGGTATAGATAGGTGTGTCACTGTGTTTGATGATGGCCCTGAGTTACTAAGAACATGTGTGTGCTGTACACTTTGTTTAAACTGGTATGGGTGTGTCTAATATTCTTTAGCTTTCCAGTCACAGTGTTTGAAGAAATGTTTAATGCTTAAAGAAATCGGCATTTATTTGGACAATTTATATATCTTACTTTAAATAAGGGTACAATAGACATTACTGTATTTTAGTATTTTACATATGTGAGTCACAAGTTATGTAACTAAACTTGTTGGAAAACCTTTTCTCCTTTTTATGAGATTAATTTATTATTTTTTTAAATTGGGGAGTTGGGGGGGTGGAAACAGCACTGGGGAATTGGGGAAAAGGGGACAGACAAGTTGCTGTCCTTTTTTTGTTCTTCAGTCTAGATGTGGAGGACGTTGCTTCACTGGCCCAAGTGGGCACCATCATTGTGCTCTTCCCAGGTGAGCTTCTGGGCGGCCGCTCACGGCGGCTTGAGGGCCGCTCATGCTGGCTGCTGGCTACATACGGTAGCCCATGGCAACCCACTGCAGCAGAGGCTGCAGCCCACGCCTTCGTCGGTGACTCACGGCAGCCCAGCTCCAGGTTGAGCTGTTGTTCATCATCTTAGCTGTAGAGGGCAGTGTCACTGGCCCTCATATGTGGGATCCAAACTAGGGCCCTGTGGTGTCCCAAGCGAGCTCTTAACCAACGCGCTACTTGAGGCTTGGGAGTTTTAGACTTAAAATATTTGGCAAAATGTTAATTATTGAAGCACAAAAGGTTCCTATAATTCTACTTTTGTATATGCTTGAAATTTTTCCTAACAGTTGTTTTAAAAAGTTAACAATGAAAGCAGACAGAAGCTCCTTTCTGGAGGATAGGGAGCTGGTCTCAGGGAAGGGAAGGGGAAACACATTTAAAAATAAGTGACTGTGGTTTGAAAGTTCCTTTTAAGTTGAAAATTTTTAATAGAAGCTATAAAAATAATCCTCTCCAGGCTCTTCAACAAAGTGACATGTCAGTTGGCTTCTGTGACTTGTGTTTTAAGTGCACAATTCAGTGGTTTCTAGCATGCAGCCATTACCACTATCTAATTGTAGAACACTCATTATGCAAACAGAAACCTTGAATCCATGAACTCTCCCCATTCCCTCTCACCTGGCCTGGGCAACCAGTCATCTGCTTACTGTCTCTAGGGATTGGCCTATTCTGGACATTTCATATCAGTGGAGTTACAACGTGTGGCTTTTTGTGTCTGGCTCCTTTCGCTTAACATAAAGACTTCATCCATGTTATGGCCTGTGTCAGTGCTTCATTCCTTTTTGTGGTTCAATAGTATTTCATTATATGAGTAGTTTTCCAGTAGATGTATCACATTTTGTTCATTTATTAGTTCATGGATCTTTGGGATGTTTTCTCTTTTTGGTTATTATGAATAACGCTACTATGAGTATACATGCATAAGTTTTTGTTGAATATAGGGTTTTTTATTGTGAGATAATTGACATATAACATTGTGTAAGTTTAAGGTGTACAATGTGTTGATTTGATACACGTGCATATTGCCATATTGATTACCATCATAGGTTAGCTAACAACTCCAACAGGTCACATAATTAACATTTACAATCTAGTTTCTGAACAGCTTTCAAGTATGTAATGTAGGATTGATTGTTAACTATGATCACAATGCTGTTCATTAGCTCCCACAGCTTATTCATCTTCTAACTGCACGTTTGAACCCTTTGACCAAAATAATAGAATTCTCTTGGGCATAAGCCTCGAAGAATTATTGCTGGGTTATACGACAACTTCCCCCCTCTTTGGAGGGACTGCCAAACTCTTTTCAGAAGCAGCTGCTGCCCGTTTTACATTCTCACTAGCTGTGTATGAAGATACAGTTTCTCTGCCTCTTTATCCACACTTGTTTGGTCTGCTGTTTTGCATACAGCCATCATGAGTGTGAAGTGGTATCTCACTGTGGTTTTGATTTGCATTCCCTAATGACTAACGATGTCAGGTATCTTTTAGTGTCTTATTTGCCATTTGTACATCTTCCTTGGAGAAATGTCTCCTCAAAAACTTTGCCCATGGGTTGTCTTCTTATTGTTAAGTTGTAAGAATTTTTTGTAATTCTGAGTAGAAGTCCATTATCAAATAAATGGTTTGAAAATTGTTTCTCCTGTTTTCTGCGTTGTCTTTTCACTTTCTTGATGATGTCCTTTGAAGCACAAAAGTTTTTAATTTTGATGAAGCCCACCTTACTTTTCTTGGTTACATCTTTGCATGACCCCCTCATCTTTTTTTATACCTGTTTTGTAGTCTACTCTAATAATGCCCCTTACTGGGTTCAACCAGTGCCCCATTGATTTACTATTACAAACACTGCCCCTACAGTCAGTGGCTTTGTGCATTCATCATGTATGATTTTTGTCAGTGATATTGCTGGGTCAGAGAGTAAATGTGAGTTTGGTCAAGGTGGCAGAAATATTGTATGCCAGCTGTAATGGAAAAATAAAAAAATATTTTATAAAGAGTAAACGCATATGCGATTTTGTGGTTAGACTGTGACATTTGTGTTCCCACCAGTAGTGTATGAGAATGCTTGTTTCTCTATAGCTCTACAGAGGACATTGCTAGTCTTAGATTTGTGCTAGTCTGATAGGTGAGAAATGGTGTATTAAAATGTAGTGTTGGGCCGGCTGAGTGGCACATTGGTTAAGAGTTGGCTTGGGATGCCAGCTCTGGGCAGCAGGGCCCCGGTTTGGATCCCACATGTGGGCCACTGGCACTGTGCCCTCTGCAGCTAAGATGGTGAACAGCGGCTCAACCTGGAGCTGGGCTGCCAGTGAGTCGCTGGCGACGGCCTAGGCTGCAGTGGGGCTGGCCGGCAGCTGGCATGCGCTTTCATGAGCTGCTCTGAGCCACTATGAATGGCTGTCCAATGGCCGGCGAGCGACTGCCTCACCCTGGAAGAGCACAATGATAATACCAACATGGGCCAGGGAAGTGACGCCCTTCATAGCTGGACTGAGGAACGGGAGGACAGCAACTTGTCTGTTCCCCTTCCCCAATTCCCCAACACTGTTCTCCTTCCCCAATTCCCCAATAAAATCTTTTTTTAAAATGTAGTGTTCAATTACTCTTCTCTTGTTATGAGAGAAATTAAGCACCTTTCCATACGTTTTGAGGCCTTTTGTATTACTTTTTCTGTTTTCTGCCTGTTTATATCTTTTGTCCTTTTTTCCCCTATTACCGTAGGTTTTTAGGCTTTTCCTGAAAGTTTAGAAGTTAATTAAACATTAGACATACTAGACCTGCCTTTATGCTATAAGTGCAAATATTTTTTATATTTTTACCTACAATTTGTCATTCATATTTTCACCTTGCTTATACCGTATTCTGGCCATGCAAAGGGTTATACTTGTGTTTGCTTTTAAAATTTTGTTGCTGGTCGTGGTAGTCAGATTTATCAATCTGTTCCCCTATTGCTTTGCTTCTGTATTTTGAACCACAGGAATATTTTTTTTCCACTCTGGTTTAAGAGGAATTTATCCATGCTTTAGTTTAATACTTGCTGATTTCATTATTTTTATATTTAGGTTTTTGAAACACTAGGGATTAATCCCAGCATATAATATGATGAATCTATGTGTTGCAGCATCATTTTTAAAAAATCCTTCTTTTCACCACTGATTTGAGATGTCTTTTTTATCACATAATAGATCAGTAAGCACTTAGGCCAAATCTGAACTTTCTATCTTGTTCCATTAGTCTGTGTCTTTTCATGTGCCAATACCCTACTGGATTAATGATATATTAATCATTAACTATATATTAATCCCTGATAGGGCTAGTTCTTCCTCATTGTTTTTATGTTTTGGAAATTCTTGCTTATTCTTACTAATGAGTTTTTTATAAAACACTATTCTAGCTCCAGGGAAAAAAAGAATTTAAGAGTGTTTTAATTTAAATCCATTACCTTACACACTGATATAGGGAGAATGGGCATCCTTATGATATTGGGTCTCTCTATGCAAGAACATGGTATATCTTCCCATGTATTCAATTACATTTCTGTTCTCCAGGAGCATTTTATAATTTTCATCATATTGGTTTGCATATTTCTTGTTAAGTTTATGAGTAGGTATTTTATTTTCTTTATCTTTTGTTGTAAATGTAAATATTGTTATATTATTTTTCTAACTATTATTCATCTATAGGAGGGCATTGATTTCTGCATGTTAATTTTCTAACCTACTTTACTAAATGTCCTTATTTTGATTGTATTTTTCATTGATTCTTTTTAGTTTTCTGGATGTGTAATCTTATCATCTGCAAATGGAGGTAGTTACCATATTTCCCCATGTATAAGAAGCACCTTAATTTTGGGGTCCAAAATTTGAAACAAAATGTATTACATAAAGCTATTGAACTCATTTTATTCATCATAAAACTCATACAATTTCTCATCACTGTCAAAACTCCCAACCATTAGCTTGTCCTCATCTGTGTCTGATGATGAATCACTGTCTTCATATATTGCCTCTCATGATCTTCTTCTGCCATGGCGTTTTCAGTAGGGTTTCTTCTTCCCATAGCCAGTCTCAGATTGTTTTCTCAGTTGGAGGAGGACAAAACTTATGTTGAGCAGCACGGTTTCCATTCACTTTTGCAAACTGGATCACTTTTAACTTGAATTCAGCACTGTACGAAAATCTTTTTTGAGCCATTTCTGGGCAGAACGTGGCAAAACGTAACCTACCGTAATATACCGGTAACAAGTGTGAAACAATGAGCGCAAAGACAACAAGCGCAAAAAAGCGGGAAATGCAAGTAAAAAAAACTACAACCACTGTATAAGATGCACCCAGTTTTTAGACCCCAAATTTTTCGAAAAAGGGTGCATCTTATACATGGGAAAATATGGTATACCTCTTTTTCCAGTTCTGTTCCTCTGATTGCTTTTTCTGTGTAACTGCATTGATAAATATCTCCAATTCAGTATTCAGTAAGAGTGAATGTAGTGAGAGTCTCTTAACCTTTTCTTTTTTGTTAAGATTTTTTTTATTGGTGAATTAGGGAATGGGAACAGCACTGGGGAATTGGGGGAAGAGGAACAGACAAGTTGCTGTCGTTTTGTTCTTCAGTCTAGTTGTGGAGGACGTTGCTTCACTGGCCCAAGTTGGCACCATCATTGCACTCTTCTGGGGTGAGGCAGATCAGTCGCCGGCTTCTGGACGGCTGCTCACTGTGGCTGCTGGCCGCTCACACTGGCTGCTGGCTACACACGGTAGCCCATGTCAACCCACTGCAGCAGGGGATGCAGCCTACACCATCGCTGGCGACTCATGGCAGCCCAGCTCCATGTTGAGCTGTTGTTCAGCATCTTAGCTGTAGAGGGCAGTGTCACTGGCCCTCATATGTGGGATCCGAACCAGGGCCCTCTGGCATCCCAAGACAGTTCTTAACCATCACGCCACTCGGCTGGCCCTGTGACTCACTTCTGAGGCCACTCTGCTCAGGAAGATATGGTCACAATAACAGCTGTGCCACCGACACTGCTCACAGGCCAACTCAAGGTACACACGAGTTTCCCACCTTGAATCTCACACAGGCTGAATGTGACCCATGAGAAATATCGTGATGAGGTTCAAGCACATCTTTTAAAGAGTGCACTCTGTCCTCATGACAAAGCTGTGTGCAGCTATGACAAGTCACTTTCACACTGAATGTTAAGAACCAGGACACATCCTCGCAACACGGATGTAAGTCACATGCTCTCTGGTCCCCAGTGTGTCCATGAGCACAGAGTGAGCATGTGTTCCCTCTGTTGTGAGGAGGCTGCTTCTGTCAGACACTGCCCTCTCACCTCAGTAACTTGCTGTCTGGTGCCACTGTGGTGGGTTAGGGTCCCAGTTCTGGGCTCGGGGCCTTGGTGTATCTGAAGCATAACAATGGCAAATGCACTCAGGAAGTTCCTGTTCAGTGAGAGGGTGTCACTCAAGAGCACATTTTAGTGGAAACCATTGTGTAGGACTTTAGGAAGTCTCTCTCTAGTGGCAGTCACCAGACAAGTGTATTGGGAGTTTTCCTTCTGGTCTCTGTATCTGCTATGGGATATTAAATCGAATGGTTCTGTAGGAATTGGCCAAATGAAATGAAAGTTTGGATATGTAGTGGGATCCTTTTTGCCCATGAAGCCACTTCTTGTCTGACTATGGAGGAGTCCAGCCTGTGGCTTGTTTAATGTTCTGTGGGCAGTGGAAGCATGTTTTTGTGCCACCCCACTGACAAGCATCTGGGTCCTCCCACATGAGCCTCAGGCCTGTGTGTTGCACAGCAGACCCTCAGGCCTGCAGCCACCTCCCCAGACATGCTGTCCCTGTGGTGTGCAGAGGGCAGGGAAACCACTGTCACCAGGTGCTTGTCGGGCATTTGGCAGCCTGTGTGGCCTCTGTGAGCTCACTGCCCACAGGCAGGGTTTTCTTTGTTGACAACTATTATTTCTTGTCCCAACTGGCAGAATGAAGCAGAAGGTGTGCAAGCTGCTCTTGAGGTGCTCAAGCCTCACCTCTGTCACTGTTTATGGCCCAGAGGCTTTCCTTTTGACAAAGGTGAGCAGGGCTGCTGGACATTGAGCTGAGGGCAAGGGTGAGAGTTGAGATCAAGACTGAGTCTCCCCACCACTGACAGCAGGGTGATATTCGGAAGTGGTGTTTCACAGTGTGAAGCATTTATAGTACTCCAGGGTGCTACTGAGATGCCAACACAAGATAAAGTGGGCTAGTGAAATGTCCTGATGGTGGGGCGTGTATGTGTACATGCGTATGTGTGATGGAAGCACATGAGGTACAGAAATGTCCTGACAGAAACAGATGCTTACTGTACTAAGGTGTACTGGTGCCTGCCAGCAGTTCAAAAATGCACCAGACAGAAAGTGAGATATGGACAGTTGTGTGACGAAGGATCTGGGACAAGAGTCTGCAGTGACAGAATATCTGTGGTGAGTGTTTTATGGATGTTCTTTAAATAATCCTCTCAACTCTCTATGTTTGGAACATTTCAGAATGAATGCTGGGGAATAACTCTGTGTAGGAAATGGAATAAAGATGGGGTGTGTGTAATTGATGGTCAAAAAGTACAGCATATGAGTGTGGGAGGTTGACACAGGCAGGGGTCAAAAGCCAATTGAGTGAGGAAGTGTGCAAATGAGAAGTGTTGTGTCCCTCATGACAGGAAGTGTCATGACAGGAGCCCAGGTGCTGTGAGCTTGGGTGCATGGGCAGTGCCCATGTGGACCATGGCTCAGAAGGCCAGACTCCCTGAGGGCTAAAAGCAGTGGTCCTTGCCGGCCTCAGGCCTCCCGGTGCTCCCTCAGAGTGCCTCAGGGTACTGCACAGCGGGCTTCCCTTCCCCTTCTGATAGGGGCCTAATTTTGCTTCTCTGGCCATGGACTCAGAAGCACGCACCTGAAATCAATGCTTGGTCCTTGCCCCCACTTAGGAGAGCACATGGTGTCCACAGAAGGTCAGAACCAGGCCTTTCACCACACACCACACTCATGAAGTCTGATGATACCGCCAGCCCCACCAGTGACATCCTGTAAGGGCAAAGTCCATGGGATCCTGCCACTGTGACAGCCCAGCTGCTGTCACAGTGGCAGGTTCATCTGTCTGGGGGAGATCCAGAGCGTGCAGCTCTCTGCAGTGATTGGACCCTGATGGGCATGATAGTGCCCTTGGAATCTCACAGCAGACAGGCCTGGTGCCACTATGCTGTGGTGACCTTACTGCTCTGACCACCTTGAGCAAGTGTCCTAAACCTGTGCGTCTGTGTTTCTTCATGAGGAAATGAAGGGTACTGACCTCTACTCCCCAGAGGGGGATGCGTGTGAAGACTCAATCAGGTCTCATGCACACTGCCACCCAGGGTCTGGCTCAGAGTGCTGCCCAGGAAACGGCAGTTGCCTCCCACATACACTTGCTTTAGACCTTGGTGCACAGAACTACATTAACCATAACCCTTGGTTGGGGATACACACTTGTCATGGATCTGTGCACGACCTGCTTTTTTAATTTACTAAATGTTTTTGTTACTGGTTTTTGATAAGAGAAGGACCATCACCCAAAAAAGGGCAAGGTCCTGACAGGGCCTATGTGTGCAGATGTGGCCCCCACCCCTCATCCTTGTACTCCACCAGTGTTCTCCATTCTCATATTCTCCTTTTAATTTAGTGTTTGAGATTATATGTACCTCTGACAAGTACATACCTGCAGTGAACTCTGGTGACATTAATTTTACAGAAAGGACACTGTGTACGTAATGTTTGGATCTTGGGGGATCACCATGCACATGGTGTTGCTACAGTCTGGCTCCTTCTCCTCCCTTTCCTCACTTTCCAGGAGGTAGGAAGAGAAGGCCAATCTCAGAGCACAGTCAAATGGGAGACCAGTAGGTTATCCCATAAAACTGGAATGGGCAAATGGCAAATGGTATGCCCTCACAGTGGTGGTGAAGTGGAAGGAGCCCACTCTCCACCTACAAAGAACTGAGGAATCATCAGCCATCTCAAACCTTGGAGCTGAAAGAAAAAGAGGAAGTCCACTGCAGACTTTTGAAACAACAAATGTCCCTAACTTTGTGTTGTGTGGCTGGTCCCAAACTCCTCTAGCTGATAATTCATATAGAGTCGTTCTACCCAAGTCATTCCCACGTGCCAGGCAGAAATCCAATTTGAGGATCAGACAATCATCCCAGGCTGCTTTTTCAACAGACTTTTCACCAATAAAACTACAAAGGAAATGATCAGCTCTCAATAAAAAATGACTGACTGCACATGGAAACAAAGCACTGTGGGTGAGCATCAACGAAACTATAGCAGAACATAACTACTTGGAAATTACCAAGCACATGAAAAAAAAGGAACCAACTGGAACTTATAGGAATGCCAAAAATGTCACTGAAGTTAAAAAGTTGAATGATGGACTTAAAAATATGAGTCTCAGTTGAAAACTGATTTAGTGAAGTAGAAGTTAGAGTTGAAGAAATGATTTCAGTAGATATAAAAAGACTTGTAAAACAGGAAAGAAAGTAAGTGAAGATAGAGTGTGAAGTCTATGACGTTTTAGCAGGGTCACAGACACAGAGAACATTGTGAAGAGACATTATTTAAAGAGATGATGGCTGAGAGTCTGGCAACACTGTCATGAGATACCAAGTCACAGATTCACAAAGTCCAACAGTCTAAGAACAGTGAATCAAAATGTAGAGACATCATAAGCAAACTGACAAACACCTGAGATAAAGAAAGTATATATTTTAAAATATCCAGTGACAAAAGCCAGATTCTCTTCCAAAGAGTCAGTGATTAACTCACTTCATTCACATGAATGGAAGCCAGAACAAAGTTGAATCATGCCATCAATATGGTGGGAAAGTCAATCTAGGATTCTATATCTGATGTATCTTTTAAGAATGAGGCGCAAATAGCCATTTCCACATATGAGTAACAAATGTTAGAAAATGAAAAATATACCATTTACAACAGCATATTTAAAAAAATGTTCCTATGCAAATGAAATACCACCTCACACCTGTCAGAATGGTGATCATCAACACATCAACAAACAAGTGTTGACAAGGATGCAGAGAAAAAAAGAACCCTTGTGCACTGCTGTGGGATTGCAAATCGGTGCAGCCACTTTTCAGAGGTTCCTCAAAAATTAAAACTAGAACTACCTTATGATCTGCGATTTCACTTCTGGGTATAAAGTACACCTGAAGAAATCCAAAATGCTAATTTGAAAAGAAATATGCATCCATATGTTCATAGCAGCACGATTTACAATAGCCAAGATATGGAAGCAGCCTAAGTGGACATCAACAGACTATTGGATAAAGAAGATGCGGTACATTTTTACAATGGAGTATTACTCTGACATAAAAAAAGAATGAAATCATACCATTTGCAATAATATGGATGGATCTAAAGGGTATTATGCTAAATGAGATAAATCAGAATGAGAAAGACAAATGCCATATGATCTCACTGATATGTGGAATCTAAAGAACTGAATAAATGAGCAAAGTAAACAGAAATAGTCCCAGAGATATAGAGGAAAAACTGATGGTTGCTAGATGAAAGGGGGGTGGGAATAAGGGAGAAGGGGAAGGGGTTAGACAGCATAAATAGGTTAACTACACTATTGCCACAGGGATATGAAAGACAGTTAGGGGAATATAATTAATAATGTTGTAAATATTTTGTAGGGTGTCAGATGGTCACGTCTTGTTAGGGAGACCACTTCATGGATAGGGTAGAGGCTTGACCACTGCACTGTACACCTGAAGCTGATGTTGAATAATATTGTATGTCAACTATAATTTAACACATTTATATAGTCACGGGATATGGAGTATAGTGTGGGGAATGGAGTCAAAGGAATTGTAATAGATATGTATGATATGGGGGGGTAGATTGGGGGATACGGGTTGTCACTTTGTGAGGGTTGAAAAGCATAACTATTGCATTGTTTTGTACACCTGAAACTAATAAAAAAAAAGTAAAAAAGAAAAAAAAATGTTCCTATGAATCAATGTCACAAAAAATATGAAAGACCTAAAAACAACTATATAAAACGTAGAGAGACCTAAACAAATGAAGGATGTGTAACATCAATGCAGTGTACGTTATATTGCAAGGATAGCACATTTCCCTGTCAATGTAATGTCAATGAACCTTCCCACCCCAACCCCCCTGCAGGGCGTGCCGCGCATGTGTGTGTGTGCGCGAGTGCATGTGTGTGTAACTTGGTAAGCTGATTCTAAAACACATATGTAATGCTAAGTGAAGAGCTCAGGAATAAAAACAAGGGCATTGCAGGGAGACCTGGCTGACCACCTCCTCAGAGCTTGATTCATTAAACCCAGGGTTGTCTCTGTGCAGAAAGCAACGTAGAGACCTGTGAGGGGGACGAGACATGCCAATAGAAAGTCCATGGACACACAGACACTGAATTTTTGGCAGATGTGATCGGTGAGTAGGGATGGATAGATTTCATAATAAATGCTGCTGGAACAATCTGGTACCCATGTGGGAAAAACATTAACAAGATGAAAACCTTGCAAGTATTGTTTACAGAAATAAATTCCAAGTCAATAAAGGTAAACACATAAGGAAAATGTATACAAGTGTTTAGAATACTGGAAATATTTCCATTCCTTCTGGGTCTATAAGGATTTGTTAAGTAAGATCTTTTACTTTTAAACCCACTAATCATAAAGGAAGATATGCATATATGAGACTGATAAAATGAACAACTTGTGGTTATCAAAAGATGTCATTAAAAAGTGAAAAGTGGGCCAGCTGAGTGGCGCGATGGTTAAGAACTGGCTTGGGACACCAGAGGGCCCTGGATCGGATCCCACATATGAGGGCCAGTGACACTGCCCTCTACAGCTAAGATGCTGAACAACAGCTCAACCTGGAGCTGGGTTGCCTTGAGTTGCCAGCAACGTCATAGGCTGCAGCCCCTGTGGCAGTGGGTTGCCATGGGCTACCGTATGTAGCCAGCAGCCAGCGTGAGCAGCCAGCAGCCACAGTGAGTGGCCGTATAGAAGCCAGCGACTCATCTACCTCGCCCAGGAAGAGTGCAATGATGGTGCCAACTTGGGCCAGTGAAGCAATGTCCTCCACAACTAGACTGAAGAACAAAGGGACAGCAACTTGTCTGTTCCCCTTCCCCCACTTCCCCAGCGCTGTTCCCATCCCCCTAATTCCCCAATAAAAATCTTTAAAAAAAAGTGAAAAGTCACACCAAAAGTTGGAAAAATAGTTATAACACATAACTGACAAAGGACTATCACCCAAGATATATAAAAAAATTCTGACTCAGTAAGAAACGATTGAATGTGGACTCCTAGAAGAGGGAATCTGAAGGGTCAAGAAACAAAAAGCACTTATATGTGAGTAATCAGGGAAATACAACTTGACAGCACACTAGGTCCATGATACGCCCACCACACGGAGCAGAACGAGAGTCTCAGGATCCTGAGCACTGCCAAGGGGGGTGCAATGGAACAGCACTGTGTTGCTGGGTGGGAAGAAGGCACCACTTTGCAGGCCAGGCAGGCAGCCTGACCTGCAGCTGAACACCAGCTGCCTAAGGCCCATGGCTTCCCATCCAGGCACCTGTCTCAGAGAAAGTTTTGCCTGAGTGCACCAGGAGACCTGAGCTTTGTTCACAAGAGCCCCAAACTGGGAGCAGATCAGATGCCTGGCAGAGGAGGCTGGACAAGCAAACTAGGCATTCATGAGATGAAATGCTGCATCGCTTTGAAATGAGAGGATGTTACGTGGAGTGTGAGAAGCAAGAAACACATGCTCTCGCATTTCAGCCAGGCAGGAGACATGGCATGTGCTTTGGAGAGGTGGACCATGTGAGAGTAGTACTCTCAGCATTTGTGAAAATGGGGATAGTGCAGCCACAGGTTCCTGTATTGGCCATGGGGGAGGGGTGGGGAGGGATGTAACCAAAGCACACACAAGAGACCCTCTCCCTGGGTCTTCATGTGGGCTATCATGCTCTCGTGTTAATGTACAGAAATGTTTCACACACACTCCTCCTGCATATGTGACCTATTTCACAATAAGAACAGAAAACCACCTGTGTGGAAGACATCATTCCTCAGCTTCCTGGCCACCTATCCCAATGGGCATGGGGTGTACAGTAGGGAATGCCACTGGAACCCAGCTGTAAGTGGGCTCTGTGGGTAAACCCAGGTGTTCTCCTCAGGAGTGGCCTCACCTCCTGGCAAGGTGCGCCAAGGACCCGACCTTGGTCTCAGTTGCAAATAGGGCTGGGCTCTGTTCCTGTGTGACCAGGGCTTGACAGGACCCCTCCATCCTCCCTTGTGGCACGCACAGTGACTTCCCTTTGTTCTGCAGGATCCAGTGGGGCTTGCACCAGCCCAGCTGCTGACATGTTCTGTTCCTGAACTCTGCATGGCTGCAGCCAGAATGAGTCATTGCAGCAGCTCAGGGATGCCCTTGCGGAGAGCCAGGAGGCCCCAAGTGTGACATCCACCCCTTTTTCACCTCTAAGGAGCTGGAGGAGGTGCAGGCTATCCTGAAGTTGTGTGAGCCCAGCCAGCTGCCAAAGTGTTGGACTGAGCAATCTAGACAGACCAGAACCCATGTGTCTCCAATCCACAGCGTGAAGTTCAGCTCTGCCTCCAGGGTTTCTAATCAGCCCGAAGCAGGCATTGCACTGAGTCCCCAGAGGCCCACACCTGAAGATTCAGAGCTTCAGAAGGGGGTGGGTCTGTGACCCCCACCAAAGATGCTCTCCCACCCCCTCACCCGCACCATGGGCAAGATTTCCTAATTGTGAATGCTATTTAAAATATAGCTTCCAAACTAAGTCAAATGTCCACTTTAAATCTGCTGTCCTTCTAGACCAGCGGTTCTCAACCTGTGGGTCGCGACCCCTTTGGGGGTCGAACGACCCTTTCAAAGGGGTCGCCTAAGACCATCGGAAAACAAAAAGATATTTACATTACGATTCATAACAGTAGCAAAATTAGTTATAGAGTAGGAACGAAAATAATTTTATGGTTGGGGGTCACCACAACATGAGGAACTGTATTAAGGGTCACGGCATTAGGAAGGTTGAGAACCGCTGCTCTATAGCATCGTGTCGCCTGCATATAATGACAATTTTACTTCCTCCTTTCCAATTTGGATATTTTTTATTTTATTTTCTTGTCTGATTGCTGTGGCTAGAATTTCCAGAACTATGTTGAATAGAAGTGGTGAAAGAGGACAGCCTTGTCTTGTTCATGATCTTAAGGGAAAAGCTTTTAGCCTTTCCCCATTGAGTATGATGTTTGCTGTGGGCTTATCACATATGGCCTTTATTATGTTGAGATATGATCCCACTATTTCCACTTTATGATAAGAGTTTTTATCATAAATGGCTGCTGGATTTTGTCAAATGCTTTTTCTGCATCTATTGATATGATCATGTGATTTTTATTTTTTATTTTGTTAATGTGATGTATTACATTAATTGATTTGTGGATATTGAACCAACCATGCATACCAGGAATGAATCCCACTTGATTGTGGTGTATGATCGTGGTGCATGATCATGGTGTATTAATTCAGCAATATGATGCTGAATTCGGTTTGCTAATATTTTGTTGAGGATGTTTGCATCTATGTTCATTAGGGATATTGGCCTGTAATTTTCTTTTTTTGTAATATCTTTGTCTAATTTTGGGATCAGAGTAATAGAGGCCTCATAAAATGTGCTTGAGAGCCTTCCATCCTTCTGCATTTTTTGGAATAGTCTGAGGAGAATAGCTATTCTTTTTTGAATGTTTTTAAAAATTCACTTGTGAATCCATCTGGTCCAGGAGTTTTGTTTGTTGGAAGCTTGTTGATTACTGATTCAATTTCTTTGGTACTAATCAGTTTGTTCAGAGTTTCTGTTTCTTCTTGGTTCAGACTTGGTAGATTGTATGCTTCTAGCAATTTATCCATTTCTTCCAGGTTGTCAAATTTCTTGGCCTATCGTTGCTCGTAGTATTTTCTTACAATTTTTTGTATTTCTGTGGTATCTGCTGTCACTTCTCTTTCATTTCTGATTTTATTAATTTGAGTCGTCTCTTTTTCTTGGTGAATCTGGCTAAGGGATTGTCAATTTTGTTTATCTTTTCAAAAAACCAGCTTGTGGTTTCATTGATGTTTTGTGTTTTTTTTTGGTCTCTGTTTCATTTATTTCTGCTCTGGTCTTTATTATTTTCTTCCTTGAACTCCTTTTGGGCTTGTTTTGCTGTTCTTTCTCCAGTTCCCTTAGGTGCACAGATAGTCTGTTGATGTGAGATTGTTCTTCTTTCTTTACATAGGCCTGCATTGCTATGCATTTTCCTCTTAGGATTGCTTGGCCTGCATCCCATAGATTTTGGGTTGTTGTGTTGTCATTTTCGTTAGTCTTGAGATAGCTTTTGATTTCTTCCTTGATCTCAGTTTTGACCCACTTGCTATTTACTAGCATATTATTCAACCTCTATGTATTTGTGTGCTTTCCAGGTTTCTTCTTATTTTGTAGTTAAACAAATAGCATTGTGGTCAGAGAAGAAGCTTGATATGATTTTAGTCTTCTTAAATTTATTGAGGCTTGTTTTTGTGTTCTAACATGTGGTCTAGGAAAATATTCCATGTGCACTTGAGAAGAATGTATATTCTGTTGCTTTGGGGTGAAATGCTCTAAAAATGTCAATTAAATCCAGTCGGTTCTAAGGTGTCATTTAAGGCCACTGTTTCTGTGTTGATTTTCTGTCTGGAGGATCTGTCCATTGGTGACAACGGGATGTTGAAGTCCCCTACTATGATAGTGTTACTGTTGATCTTTGTCTTTATGTCTGTCAAAATCTGTTTTATATATTTAGGGGCCCCTTTGTTGGGTGCATAGATGTTTACTAGAGTTATGTCCTCTTGTTGAATTTATCTTTTCATTATTATGTAGTGTCCATGTTTGTCTTTTATTGTAGTCTTCATTTTAAAGTCTATTTTGTCTGAAATAAGTATTGCTACTCCCGCTTTTTTCTCATTTCCATTTGCATGAAATATCTCATCTCATCCCTTTACTTTTAGTCTGTGTGTGTTTTTATCTGGGATGAGTCTCTTGTAAACAGCATAAGCATGGGTCCTGTTTTCTTATCCACTCAGCCACTATATGTCTTTTGATTGGAGCATTTAACCCATTCACATTTAAAGTGATTATTGATAGGTGCATATTTATTGCCATTTTGTTATTTGTATTTCTGATCTTCCTGGGTTAGCTTGTTTTCCCCTTTGTTCTGTTTAAAAAAGCCCTTTTAACATTTCCTGCAATGCTGGCTTGGTGGTAATGAATTCCTTAAGCTTATTCTTTTCTGAGAAGCTCTTTATTTCTCCTTCAATTTTAAGTGATAGCTGTACTGAGTAGAGCAATCTTGGTAGTAGGCCTTTATTTTGCAACACTTTGAATATTTTCTACCACTTTCTTCTAGCCTGCAAAATTTCTGTAGAAAAGTCAGCTGTAATATAGTCTTATAGGAGTTCCTTTGTATGTAACCTCCTGTCTTTCTCTTGCTGCTTTTAGGATCCTGTCTTTGTCTTTAACCTTTGCCATTTTAACTATGATGTGTCTTGGTGTGGACATGTTTGGGTTCAGCTTGTTTAGAACTCTCTGCACTTTCTGGGCTTGTATGTTGATTTCCTTCACCAGGGTAGGGAATTTTCAGTCAATATTTCTTCAACTACATTCTCGATCCCTTGCTTCTTGTCTTCTCCTTCTGGTATTCCTATGATGCGAATTTTGTTGCGCTTCATGTTGTCCCACAGGTCTCTTAAACTATTTTCATTGTTTTTTATTCTTTTTGTTGTTGTTCCAAATGGGTGATTTCTGCTATTTTATCTTTTAAATCATTGATTTGATTCTCTACTTCATGTAATCTACCGGTGATTTCTTCGAGTGTGTTCTTCATTTCAGTTATTGTATTCTTTAGTTCTAACTGATTGTTTTCTATGATTTCTTTGTGTCCTCACTAAGTTCCTTAAACATTCTTATCATCAGTGTTCTAAACTCTGTCTCTGAAAGATTGGATACCTCTGTATCATTTAGTTATATTTCAAGAGGTTTCTTCTGATCTTTTACGTGGGACGTGTTTCTTTATTTCTTCATTCTGGCTGTCACTCTGTGATAGCTTCGATGTATTATATAGATCACCTAGAAAGGAAAAATATTAAAAAAACAAAAAAAGAAGAAGAAGAAAGGGGGGCTCTCCACTTGCTTTAATCTGGAGACCACTTGCTCAGCAATAGAAAGACTCTGGGCGACTCAGCACCAGCTGTTGGTGGGAGGGCTCAGTGCATCATGCGCCAGCTTTCTTCTCAGGCTTGCAGTGAGCCCTTTGCAATTAGCTTCTCTGTGCTCTGGAACCATGCTTATCACCAAAAATGCTCACAGGTTGTTGCAGGCTGTCTGCTGCAA
Source organism: Hipposideros armiger (assembly GCF_001890085.2). Lineage (NCBI taxonomy): Eukaryota > Metazoa > Chordata > Mammalia > Chiroptera > Hipposideridae > Hipposideros > Hipposideros armiger. Next base: position 476,033 of record NW_017732243.1, on the reverse strand, counting down.
AAAAAAATCCTCTGTGGCCTGCAGAGGTGGGGGCTAAGCAGCAGGGGCTCAGGGTGTCCCTGACAACAGAGCTCTAGGTTGGCAGGGCAGACTCCCAGGCACTACAGGATGTGGTCAGTGGCTCCCACCAAGTCAAAGCAGCATGCACTCCTGCATCAGCAACCAGCTCGCACGAACTCACCAAGACAGCCCCATCTGTATCACGCAAGCATACAGCTCATGGCCCAACAATCCCAGGAAAACTCCCAGTCTCAGCATGTCTCAATCAGTTGCTCATAAATCAGGTTAAGCCGCCCAACAGGCAATTGCCATCCTGGCTACTCTGAAAGTGCAGTGCAGACAGCGGGGACCCAAGGCGACTCGCACACTCCAGTGTCTCAATGAACAGCCTGTTGGAGCCGGAGTGCACCTGCCAGGCATTTCCCTGGCTATGTAGCAAAAGCAGTGCAGAGGGTGGGGATCCAAGGCTACATGCACATGCACACACACCAGAATGCCTGCACCAATTCTACCAGACCAATGCTGTCTTGGACCTGAGCCTCTTTGGGAGGGCCCAGCCCTGAAAAAATAGCACTCTCTTATACACTACTCTTGTGCAAGCTCCACACCAGGAGAACAATGGTCCCAAAACCTCCAGCTCCCACGTCAAAAGCGCTCGGTTAAGTTTTTCCCCACAGACTCCTGGGCCCTTCTCATACAGCTACTTACTCCACCAGGGACTGAGTGAATGCTCACCTGCAAGCAAGTCCATGTGCTGGCTTCACTGGTTTTCCAGCCACTCTCAGTCTCACCGAGTTGGGCAAAGAGAGTTCTCACTAATTTCTATTGCCAGCTATTGTAGAACTTCACTTTCCATCAAAGTAACTCTGAGCTGGTGAGCTCAGTCTGGGGCCGGAGGATCTCTCCCTTAACTGAAGAAGCTTCCTCACCACTGAGGTGTCCCTCACTGGATTCACCCTCTCTCCTCTCAGCCCCTCCTACAAGACTCAACGTTCTTTCTTTAGAGGTTATTTTCATCTAGTGTTCAGGGGACTTCCAAGGTTGAATATTTTATAAATTATTTGTAATTTTTATATGATCCTGGGAGACAGTTGGCACAGTGTCTGTCTATTCCACCATCTTATTGAAAGTGACCTTTGTTTCTCTAAAAAAAGACTGAAGTAAGTGAGCAAGCTGGGTCAGACTGCGCTGACTGACCTCCACCTTGATCCTTGCATTGCATTTCTGTCACATCCTTGGTGTTTCCATTTGCAAGAGTGACATCTAATCCTAACCCCACCTAACACTAAGCCAAACCCTAACATATACCTAAACCTAACCTTAATCTTAAGCCTAAACCTAACATTTATACCTCATCTTAGCACTAAAACTAACCCCCATCCTAACCCTAATCTTTATCCTTAACCTTACCTATGCCCTAACCCTAACCCTATCCCTAACCCTGTCACTAAATCTGTCCCTAACCCGAACAGTAACCCTAACCCTAAACCCTTGTTTCTAACCCTAACTTTAAACGTTGTCTCTAACCTAAACCCTAACATTAGCCCTAAATCCCAACCATAATCCTAACCATAACCTAACATTAAACTAACACTAACCCTTATACCTAACCCTACCCTAATCCTCACCCTTAATTTCTAAACCCTAACCTTAACCCTAACCCTAACCTAACATTAAACTAACATTAACCCTAACTCTATCCCTAACCCTTATAACTAACCCTACCCTAAACCTAACTCTTGTATCTAACCCTAACCCCTAACCCTACCCCTAACACTAACCCCTGACTTTTAACGATAACCCTAATGCTAACTTTTAACCCTAACATTAACCTTAACCCTACCATTAACCAAACATTAACCATAACCCTAACCCTACCTCTAACCATTATCCTTAACCTCATTCCTAACCCTGTCTTTAACCCTAACCCTAACCCTAACCCAATCCCAACACTAATTCTAAACATAATTCAACCCTAACCCTAACAAAACTTAACCCTAACTGTAACCCTAACCTTAACCTCTACCCTTACACTCTTCCTACCATGTCCCTAAACCTAACCCTAATCATAACTGCTAAGCCTAACCCTAAATTCTAGCATGAAACCTTAACCGAAAGACAAACCCTAAACCCTAACCTTAAACTTCACCTAACCCTAAATCTAAATACTAACACAAACCCTAAACACACCCATAATCCTAAACCTAACCTAACCTAAACCTAAACTTAACCTTAACCTTAATTCCTAACCCTAAACTTAAACCTTAGCACTTAACCATAACCCAAACATTAACTCTAAATCTAACCTTAAATGCTAACCCTAAACCTAAACTTAACCTGAAACCTAAGTAATGACCCTAACCTAAATCAACCCTAACACTAACACCTAACACTGACCCTAACCCTATGGCTAACCCTGAATCTAACCGTAACCCAAACCCTAATCCTAACCTTAATCCTAACGCTAACCCTAACCCCTAAACCAAACCCAAACACTTACCATAACCTAATCCTAATCTAACACTAGCCTTAACCCTAACCTTTACCCAGATCATATACCTAACCCTAATTTTAAACATAACACTTAGCCCTAACCTAATGCTAATCCTAGCCCTAGCCCCTAAACCCAAACCCTAACACATAACCCTAACCATAACCATAACCCTAAATCCTAACCCTAACCGCAACCCTAATTCTTATCCTTAAACCTAACTTTAACCCTAACTCTAACCCAACCTTACGCTAACCATAACCATAATATTGTCCATACCAACTATCTAACCCTGTCCCTGATACTAACCCAACCCCTATTCACCAAACCCAACCCCACTTCAACACTAACCCTAACCCTAACTCAACGCTAACACAGTCGATATTTCTGTCCTTGTCCCAGTCCTTGTCCCTAACCCAAACCCTAACTCTCACCCTAACACTTGTCCTTTAGTCTAACCTAAACCTAACCCTAACCCAAGAACCTTACCATAACCTAAACTAACAAAAACCATAACTTAACACTAACCCAAACCTAACCCTAATTTTAACCCTAACCTCTAACACTAACACTAATCCTAAAAACTAAATGCTAACACTAACAGAATATGAACTTTAAAACTAAAGCCTAACACTAACCTTAACCCTGACCTTAACTCTAAATCCCAACACCTAACCCCTAACTCTAACCTAACACTAAACCTAACCCCAACACTAACTCCTTATCCTAAAACTCAATTTGCCCTAACCCTACCATAACCTTAACACTAAACCCTAACACTAACCCTAACCCTAACTTTTTTTAAAGATTTTTATTGGGGAATTGGGGGGATGGGAACAATGCTGGTGAATTGGGGGGAGGGGAACAAACAAGTTGCTGTCATTTTTGTTCTTCAGTCTAGTTGTGGAGGATGTTGCTTCACTGGCCCAAGTTGGCACCATCATTATGCTCTTCCCAGGCGAGGCAGATCAGTCGCCAGCTTCTGGATGCCCGCTCACAGCGGCTGCTGGCTACACACGGTAGCCCATGGCAACCCACTGCCACAGGGGCTGCAGCCTACGCCGTCGCTGGCGACTCATGGCAGCCCAGCTCCAGNATGGCAGCCCAGCTCCAGGTTGAGCTGTTGTTCAGCATCTTAGCTGTGGAGGGCAGTGTCACTGGCCCTCATATGTGGGATCCGAACCAGAGCCCTCTGGCATCCCAAGCCAGTTCTTAAACATTGCGCCACTCGGCCGGCCCCCTAACCCTAACTCCTAACCCTAACTATAACCTTAACCCTAATACCAACCTTAATCCCTAACCCATATCTGACCCAAATCCTACTCCTAACTCTAACCCTAACTCTAACTTTAACTCTGAACCCTGAACCCTAAACATAACCCTAATCCACACATTAACCCTAACCCTAAACTAAGCTTAACCCCTAAATATAACCCTAACCATCACCCTAACCTTGTCCCTTGGTCTATTACCTTAATCCTAACCTTACCCTACACCTAAGCATAACCCTAACACTAACCCTCACTCCTAACCCATAAACAATCCTAACCATAACCTTAACCATAACCCTAAAACTATGACAAACTTTAACCCTAAACTAAACTTAAACCATAAGACTACCCTTAACCCTAACTCTAATCCTAACCTTAACACCTAACCGCTCTTCCAACCCTAACTCTAACCATAACATTACCCTAATCCTAAAACTTAACCCTAACCCTAAACCCTAACCTAACTAACCCTTGAGCCTAACCGTGACCCTATCCCTACCCCTAACTCTAACCCTAAACCTAACCCTAACTCTGAACCCTAAAAATAAACCTAACCCTAACCCTAACCCTAACCCAAGAACCTTACCATAATTCTAATGTTAACCGTAAGCCCTAACTCTAACACTAACCTACTTCTAACCATAATTCTAACTCTAACCCCTAACAATAATTCTAAAACTAAACAATAAACCCTAACACTAACAAAACCCGAACCCTACAACCTAACTCTAACACTAATCCTAACATTAAGCTTAACCTGAAAACCTTACACCTAACCACTACTTCTAACATAAAACTAAACCTAACCCCAAACTTAGCCCCTAACCCTAAACCTAAATTTACTCAACCCTAAACTGAACCCTAACACTAAACCTTAACCTTAACCCTAACCTAACCCTAACTTTAACCCTAACCCCAAACCCTAACTTCTAACCCTAAACCTAACACTAACCCTAAAAGTGTATGATGGATGCACTGAATCCCGAGGAATCACCATCACAAACCAATGAGCATACATTCTGCTTTTATTCTGTCACTGGCAAAAAGACTGTGTGGTTATAAAGAGCTACAAACATATGTAGTCCTTTCCTACTTGTGGTTGGCTGGTGGAAATTCACTGCAGAGGAAAGAGAATTTTCTCGGCTTTGCTCTTCCCGTAGTGGAAAAAGGAAAATGAAAGATTTTGACAAATTAAAGACTCTTTTAAAATATATATGTATTTTGGGGTTCAAGTGTGAACTTTGCAGATGTTTCATCTAAAATTATACATACCCCCCCTTTCTTATTTTATACCTTTCTTATGATAGTGTGGGAAAAAATGAGTGTTGCCCAGAAATTACGATTGGGGGAAAAAAAATCTTATGACTTAAATGGTTTAAGGTGTTTTAATTTTTTCTACCTGGGCATTATAAGGACAAGCTCCTAAAACTTTTTGCTTTTATTATTTAACTTGCTAGAGTATTTTATCTCCCCAAAAGAGAAACGGTAATCTACTGTTCATTTTATTCTCACAAGTTGACTTTCTTAAATTAATTCTTTGTTAAACCCATATTTTAGTTTTCATGTGCTGAAATTTATTGAACCCTGAGTTCAATAAATTAGTAACTGAGGTTACTAATACCCAAGCCTGTGACAAGTGCAGGGGACTTTCTAACCTTAGCTGTGGAGGTAGACATAAAATTCATGAGCACATGAGTGGGTTCCCACTAGAGCCCAGATATACAAGAGAATTTGTCATACATTCAGTCCATGCATTTCTCTGCTGTTTGTCTAATAGTTTTAATTTGATAGGTCAAGAGAGAGAATTGCAAAGTCTAGCTCAGCAGTCTAGGGAGGTAATTTATTTTTATTGAAAGGGAGAAAATGTAAGTACTTTATGGGGCAACCAGAAACCTGAGGTAATGTTGTACCTTTTGGCTCTAATACACATTTATATTCTAATGTACACTCCTTGTACCTATATATTCCTCTGACACACTAAGAGAACCACACGTCAGGGAATATTCCAAGGTAAATTATTTCCTTGTAATGTAATGGAAAAGGGCAAACACTGTATTCCTTTGCCACCATGTCATTTAATGGTACATTTCTTAGCTACTTCACCTAACTCCCTGTGAGGGTCAAAAAGTGCGTGTCTACTCTGTGAATAGTTATGTCGGCATAATCTGACCTCTCTAAAATTCTCCACCCTCCTGAACCTCCCCTTAATTTTAAGGAACCAGACAAAATCAAACCTCCTGTTAAAGTTAGTCAAGGGGAAGACAGCAGCCTGGGTGTGGACCAAGACAACTGAGATCTACCTCTGTTCCCACAGTCAGTTAGTCTGTAACTGGCCTCTCTGCAATTCTGATATCTGCTCCTCTCTTCTGCTGTTTCTTCTTCAACAAAGAGACATTTCAACAAAGGTCTCAATCTCCCTCTCTCTCTCCTTTCCTCTATTTTCTTCTTAAAAAACAAAACAAAACATTCAGGTACTTGATTTGTTTGCTAAAGAATTAAAAGATTCATAACATTGAAAGAGTCTTCAAAAATTAACATGCTAGCTCTATTATTGTAAAACTGCTCGATAGTTGTACGAATACACTGAATATTGGTTTGGTCAACCTCTGTGCTATGCCACTGTTTGCGGAAAACATTACTTCTGCCTTAACAGTGCTCTCTTGAATATTAATGGGGCAATTTGAAATAATGCAAAAAAGCACTTGATAAGTTTTTGTGGCAGGTTGATGTCCTCAAAGTTTAACACTAATTGTGTTATTATATTGCAGAGCCTGCTCGTTTCAGTGTTTTGTGATATGATGACCACTACAAAGGCATGTCCATTAACTTGTAGTAAACCTACTTTATACTTTTTGATTGCAATGGAATTGCACATCTGTGAAGGAGCTCATAGTATATCAATATTCAGCTCAGTGGTTGAAAACTCATCTTCCTTTGATGCTTACAATTTTGGCCTTTTGTTTCTGATCCAGTCTAGATTTTCTGTAATAGCCAAGGAAATATGGCATATTTATGTACTGTTGTGGGCAATGGGTAATATAAAACAGGAAATACCTTGAAATACTGAGAAATTGCTAACTTTCGGGTATTGTGCTTTCTTATATATTATCTCACTTAATTCTCATACAATCCATGTGTTAAGATTAATATGAAAAGCCTTAGATTTAGAGATATGAAGTAAATTCCCAGGTGTCTCAGAGTCAGTCAGCAGGGCCTGGATTGGGATGTGGGCTCTTGGCACCATGCCTGTCATACTGTAACACTGAGTGGAGCATACATTTGGCTACTTATCATTTAAAAATGGTTCCAACTATATTTCTTTTTTTAATAAAAATTTTTTTATTAAATTACTTTTTATTATGAAATACACATATTTTAGAATTAGTTTCAGCTGTACAACACAGTGCAATAGTTATACTTTTTACCCCTCGAAGGGACAACCCCCCTCCTCCAATCTGCCACCCCATTTCCCCCCAATATCATACATATCTATTACAAATCCCTTGACTCCACTCCCACACTATACTCCACGTCCCATGACTATATATATATATATTCACTTATAGTTGACATACAATATTATACAACATCAGCTTCAGGTATACAGTGCAGT
>NW_017732243.1:463330-465558 GCF_001890085.2 Hipposideros armiger | reverse complement strand
TGTTGATATGAGATTGTTCTTCTTTCTTTAGATAGGCCTGCAATGCTATGAATTTTCCTCTTAGGACTGCTTTTGCTGCATCCCATAGATTTTGAGTTGTGTTTTCATTGTCATTTGTCTTGAGATAGCTTTTGATTTCTTCCTTAATCTCAGTTTTGACCCAGTCCAACTATATTTGTTAATTCCTGAAATCATTTACTGAGTCCTGTTCTCAGAGACAGAGAAGTTGTCAGAAATCTGATTTTTTCCCAAGAAAGAAACTTCTGAAGAGCAACATGTTTATAGACCAGCAGAGCAGCCCTGATTCAATATTGTGTTTTTATCCTCTTTGTTTAATTTAATAAACCATTTTCTCATTTAAAAAATGGATGCAGTTACTTTCTAGTTTTGTTAACACAGACAAGAGATTGGCATCCCTGTAAGAAGGGAGGAAATAGTTTAACTATCAAGGTTCAAAACTTAATTTCTTACCAAAATTGATGGAAACAGCATATTTGGACATAAATCCAGAATCAGAGCTAGGAATTGAAATCTTCTGATTTGTAGACCAAGGACTTTATAGAGTAAGCATTGTTCTCACTCTCATATTTCAAAAGAGGAGCCTCATGAATTGTATATACTCCTTAGGCTTCCTGTATATATTGGCTTGTCTTGTTTTATGTAATCATGGATATATACAAGGTCTGACAATTAAATTCCCAAACTCATCCTAGAGAAATTGATACATACCTCATTGCTGAATATCACTACAGTCACCTTTGAAAGTACTCCCCTTGGGAAGCTATGCACTGATGCCAGCGTCTAGCCCACCCTTCAAAACAATTTTGGAACTCTTTCTGGAATGGCCATCGGAGCTGTCATCGTATTATCCTTGATGTTTTGAATGTCATCAAAATGTCTTCCTTTCAATATTTCCTTTATCTTCAGGTAAAGGAAAAAGTCATTGGGAGCCAGATCAGGTGAATAGAGAGGGTGTTCCAATACAGTTATTTGTTTACTGGCTAAAAACTCCCTTTGCTTTTGTTCATCAGTGCACTCCTTTGGGGCCATTTTTGCACACACCTTTCTCATGCCAAGATTTTTTTCAGTTAAGATTTTCCTACTGTTTCTCTATTGATGTTTACTTGGTCTGTTTCTCACAGTCAGCCAATGATTTTCACATGCAATTCAATAAATTTTTGCAGTGTTTTTGTCAGTTCTGCTCCTTACTGGCCGCCCTGACCTCTCTTCATCAGTGACACATTCTCTCCCCTCAGAAAAATGTTTAATCCATTTGTGCACTGCTGTTTTCTTCATGACATTATCCCCATAAACTTGGACTAACATGTCCGTGATTTCACTTCCACTCTTGCCAAGTTTAACGAGAATTTTAATGGTTGTTCATTGCTCTAATTCAAGCTCAGACAGTCTCACTACAGCACAAAAAAGCACGCAACAACAATAATGAACACCACTCAGCAAGACACGGCCACACGTCAACATGAACACAGCTGTGAGACACAGATGATGATATACCAAGGTTATGAAACCTTACCAAGCCATTTGTACAGTGCTGCCAATGTAAGTGCACGGTGGCAAGTTTGCATATGTAACTGTCAAATCTTGTGTGTGTGTGTGTGTGTGTGTGTGTAATGCATACATGCATAGATTAAAATTGACTTTGAGGTTTGTGAAAAATTTGTTTGTTACTAGCAAGTGCCCGCTCAACCCATGAGAAAGAGAATCTTTTATTTATCTTTTTTTTATTATTAGTTTCAGGTGTACAGAACAATGCAATAGTTATCCTTTTCACCCCTCACAAAGTAACAACCTCCTTCCCCCTACTCACTCTCCCCCATTCCCCATATCATACTTATCTATTACAATTCCATTGACTCCATTCCCACTCTCTACTCCACATCCCGTGACTATATGTATATATAATTATAGTTGACATACAATATTATTCAACATCAGCTTCACAAATACAGTGTGGTGGTCAGTCCTCTACATCGTCTATGACAGCGGTTCTCAAATTTTCACAGGGGTCGCCTAAGACCATTGGAAAACACATATTTTCGATGGTCTTAGGAACCGAGACACTGCTCCTCTATCCGTCTCCAGGCCCACATGCAGATATGCCCACATACGAGTACCCGGCAACCTCTGTGAAAGGGTCATTCGACCCCCAAAGGGGTCGTGACCCACAGGTTGAGAACCGCTGGTCTATGAAGTGGTCTCCCTAACAA
>NW_017732243.1:444725-463125 GCF_001890085.2 Hipposideros armiger | reverse complement strand
AGTGTCACTGGCCCTCATATGTGGGATCCGAACCGGGGCCCTCTGGCATCCCAAGCGAGTTCTTAACCATCGCGCCACTCGGCCGGCCCACAACATTGTTGATTTTATTCCTCAGGCTGTCTTTTCTATCCCTGATGCCATATTGTAGTTACCAATTTGTATTGTCTTGTCCCATCCCCTTCTCCTTCATCCCCACCCCCTCCCTACTAGCAACACTCAGTTTTTCCTCTGTGTCTCTGAGACTATTTTTGTTTACATTTCTCATTTATTCAGTTTTTTAGTTTCCACATATAAGTAAGATCATATGGTATTTGTCTTTCTCTGACTGACTTATTTCACTAGATCTTAATAAGCATCATCAACACTGTCTACTTAATTCTCCCAGGCAGTAACTTCAGGCATGCTAAAAACACTCTTTCATTTTTTCCAAACTCTATTGATGCTACCCATTCTTTACTTTAGACCAGTATATCACATCTCAAACCTTAATATTCTTAGAAACCACCTAAGGAACTTATTAAAAAATGCAGATTTGGATACAGCAGCACTAGGGTAAGGCCTGATGGTTTTCATTTCTAATGAGTTTCAGGGGATACCGGTGATGCTGGTCCAAAGGTCACACCTTGGGTAGAAAGGCTTTAGTGCAGTTGCTTTCAAAGTCTGGTACTGGAACTGCAGCATTAATATCACTTGGGAACTTGTTGGAAATGCATATTCTCAGGCCCCATCTAAACATCAAATACTCTGAATCTGATACCCACTATAGTTTGAGGGATCACAGCTTTACATCACCTTTTGTGTCTCCATTCCCTTTGCCACTGTCTTAGCTCAAGTGCACATCAAATATCTCTTAGACTAGCAAAAGGGCTTTCTGACTGTATTTTTCTCCTTCAAATCTCATTTTGGTACAAGCCATCCTTCACACTGTCACAGTGATTTTTAAATTGAAAATTGGAAGATTTTCCAATTTAAAATCTTCCAAATCTAAGATTTTCCAAAGATTTACCAATAGGTAATACCCCTATTTCCTTGCAAAATAAAGTCTAACATTTGTAACCTAGCACTTATAGACCAAATCAAATAAATTCTAATGATTTGCAAAGAAGTGATAAGATAAAATTTCTAGTGAGAGTATCATATGTAGATGCAAAAAGTTGTTATATGAACAATTCATACAGGAAAAAAGATGGAAATCAGTGTTCTTGATCTTGTTTTTCATAACTATGAAAGAAGCATAGGAAACAATAGAAGAGTAAATCTGAGAGATGCTAAAGTAGTAGATTTTTCCTCTATTAGGGAAAAAAGTAGAGTAATGAGAGTCCATATTGTTCTACAAGGGTTAGTTGAATAATCTCCCTCATCCTCTAGGCAGTTTTTTGAAAAAAGTCTAGAATAGGGAAAGGAAATTTTGGATCAAACTGCAGAGTTTGGAAAGTTACAAGTATCTGTAACTGCTTTATTTCTATGCCAATTTTTTTCATTTAATATGAAAGGCATCATTTAATATGAAAAAGCTGGTGTGCTTTTTCCAATCATAGTGCCAAAATTTGGCATTTTAGTGTAAGTAATAAAGTTTCAAAATGTTTTCACACCCTCTAATTTTGTTTCCCAAGATCTGTTTTCAGGTTAGGTAGATGAACCCACTTATAATGTTTCTTCCAGAAGTGCTCTGTGTGATATTTTCCTTTTGAAAATTGAGCCCATAGGTGTGGTTATAATCAGTGTTATTTAAAGAGGGATTTTGAGGACTCGTCTGATGAACAGCCCGTAATTATTTGAGTTTGAGACTATCTTGCTATGTTACAAATATTTTCCTTTCGTTTGAAAGTTTTTACTTTTGCTTTGATATTATTTTGTGGGGATATTCTTAAGTAATGTAAAATTCAAATTTAAATTAATTAAAATAGGTTAGAAAGTAGAAAATGAATAAAACTCTTTTCAAAGAAAATAGACTATGCGGTTTTATAGAACCTTGCATCAAGGTTTGCATGAAGTTTTGCTAGAAGTTATTGGCAGTGGTGGTGGTGGTGGTGGTGGTAGTGGCCATTCGTATAGATTAACTTCCTGATTAATTTTACATAAACACTTAAATGAACCTATTATAGTGAAAGATTAAACAAAATGCATTATTTGTTCAAATGATTTTTTTTTGTAACTGCAAGGGACAGGAACTGGAAAAAAAAAGAAAGAGAAGAAAAGACTGGGCCGGCTGAGTGGCGTGATGGTTAAGAGCTGGCTTGGGACGCCAGAGGGCCCCGGTTCGGATCCCACATATGAGGGCCAGTGACACTGCCCTCTACAGCTAAGATGCTGAACAACAGCTCAACCTGGAGCTGGGCTGCCGGGAGATGCCGGCGACGGCATAGGCTGCAGCCCCTGTTGCAGTGGGCTGCCATGGGCTACCGTGTGTAGCCAGCAGCCAGCGTGAGCGGCCAGCAGCCAGCGTGAGCAGCCAGCAGCTGCAGTGAGCAGCCGTCCAGAAGCCGGCGACTGATCTGCCTCTCCCGGGAAAAGCGCAATGATGGTGCCAACTTGGGCCAGTGAAGCAACGTCCTCCACAACTAGACTGAAGAACAAAAGTATAGCAACTTGTCTGTTCCCCTTTCCCCAATTCCCCAAAAAAAAAAATCTAAAAAAAAAAAAAAGAGAAGAAAAGACTTTCTAAAGTCCTTTGAGTCCAGGCACTTGCAAATCAGCTATTAGCAAAACAGTTTTAAGAAAATGAATTTAATTTCTGGCTTATGACATTGTATCAATCACTTGTTTTTCTGGGATTCAGTATCCTGAATTATAGTATGAAGTAGGTTGTCGCTGAAAATTATTCCAGCCTGAAGTATTCTGATTTGATATGTATTTAAGAAATTGATGTATTTTTCCAATTGAGCATGGCTCCATAGTTTATTTTTTCTTTATCTTCCATGTAGTTCTTCATTCACCCACCCGTAGAAGCTTGATTAATGTTGGGAGCATATATCTAGACAGCTTTTCAAGTAACTGTTTTGTATAAAAAAATCTAAACACTTTTCTTTCAGTCAGTTGGCAACATGTATGTTAATTTCTCTCACATGTATCAACAAAAGCATTTCCTACACTTTTTACATGGCTGTTTTTTTTATAGTTGGGGCAGTAAAAATCTCCCTATTTTAAAAACTTTCAAAGCTTTCACATAGATTTCTATAAAATTTAACAACCACAATCAAACTAAGGTAAATGTATAAAAGCCATGGTACCCATTTTCAGTAGATTGGTCTTGTTTTTCAGATTCATCTTTGATTTTTGAGCACAAATGTTAAACCATTTTTCCCCATGCAGTTTTCTACCTAACATGATTAGAAGAAATGCTGATACATAGCATAAACAGCTGATAAATGTTTTAGACATTTGAAGTTATGTCTGTCATGTCAAATGTGTACCCATTGTACATATATTTGTTACTTAATAAAATTATGTAGATGGCTCATTTGTCCTTCCTCTTTTTATCAATTACCCAGCTTTCACAGATGAAGAATATGAAGTAGTGTTGAATTAAAACCTGATACCAATAGATAATTTATTATAAGCAGAAAAGTTGCTATTTTCTAAAAAAATGTTTCCCAAGAATGAATGAGCTGGAAGTTCACAGTACCAGAAATCATAGCACCCACATGGAAACTATGTGGGGATTGAGGTAGTGATGTACGAGTGGGATGGGGACAGAGAATCTTTTTTTTAATTATTTTTTATTGTGAAATACACATTTTTTAGAATTAGTTTCAGCTGTACAACACAGTGCAATAGTTATAGTTTTTACCCCTCAAGGTGACAATCGTCCCCCAATCCACCACCCCACTTCCCCCCCAATATCATACATATCTATTACAATTCCCTTGACTCCACTCCCACACTGTACTCCACGTCCCATGACCATATATATATATATATATATATATATATTCATATTCGCATATAGTTGACATACAATATTATACAACATCAGCTTCAGGTGTACAGTGCAGTGATCAAGCCTCTACCCCATTCATGATGCGGTCTCCCTAGCAAGACATGTGACCATCTGACACCCTACAAAGTATTTACAACATTATTAATTATATTCCTTGAACTGTCTTTCATATACCTGTGACAATATTGTAGTTAACTATTTATGCTATCTAATCCCTTCCCCTTCTCCTTCATCCCCACCCCGCTCCCAACTAGCAGCCATCAGTTGTTCCTCTATATCTCTGAGACCACTTCTGTTTACTTTGCTCATTCATTCAGTTTTTTAGATTCCACATATAAGTGAAATCATATGGTATTTGTCTTTCTCTGACTGACTTTTTTCACTTAACATAATAGTCTCTAAGTCCATCCATATCATCCCAAATGGTACAATTTCATTCTTTTTTATAGCAGAGTAATACTCCATTGTATAAATGCACCACAGTTTCTTAATCCAGTCATCTACTGATGGGCATTTTGATTGTTTCCAAGTTTTGGCTATTGTTAATAATGCTGCAATAAACATAGGGGTACATATATTTTTTCAAATGGGACAGGGAATCTTAACAGACAATAAACTTTGGGGCAAGTTTGTCACCTAAAGGTTTTCAAACAGCCCATGGTGTTTTGGCTCCTTGGATTTTATGAGATTAAGAAGGTGGATAAGAAGAGATATACAATACTTTGGCAGAACAATAAGACAACGTTGTGAAGGAAATGTTGAAAGAATCAAGGAGCCTTGGTCTAGATTTAGATAATCTGACACATTGCACAATGAGTTGGATAGTGCACTTAACCTTTTCCTATTTCCTTCTCCATACTATGGGTAAGACAACTTTTCTTTTGTATCTCATAGAAGTATATGGTTAAATAGATAGTGTTCTTGAAAGTACTTTTTACAATATTATTGTTAATGATTAAATAAAGATAACTAACAGATTGGAATTTTAACAAGTGCTATGTACAGTACTAAATTCTTTAAATATATTACTTAAGCTTAAAGTAACTATAAAATACTGGTGGTTACTCTTTTTAGCTTCATTACATCAGTGAGAAAATGGGCTGGTCCATGCTCCTACAGATTGTCAAGAAGTAGAGCCAGAATTCAAACCTAGAACTGATGATACCCAAACCTGTTTTTGAGTACCTAGCATGTTCCAATCTCCATATTGCTATTTATTTTGTATATCATAAATATTGAAGTACTGTGATCCTAATTTCTTAGTGGTAGAGTTACAATTCAAAATTAATCTTTGGCTTTCTCTATTTCTGTTTCAGTTGCCAGAACCACTATTACTTGGAACTAGTAGACATTTGGAAGCTCTTTGAGGACTGCAAACTTGTCTTATGTAATTTTTAAATTTTTTATATGTTTTTATTTTACCATTGCAGTTGACATGAAATATTATATTGGTTACAGATATATAAAATAGTAACTAGACATTTATATAACTTACAAAGTGATCAACCCATCTTGTACCCATCTGAAACCATAAATAGTTATTACAATATTGTTGACTGTATTTCCTATGCTGTGCTTTACATCCCTGTGACTGTTTTTTTATAACTGGCAATTTGTACTTCTTAATCCCTTCACCTTTTTAACTTATACACCCAAGACCCTTCCCATCTGGCAACCATCAATTTATTGTCTGTATCTATGAGTTTCTTTCTGTTTTGTTTGTTAACTTTGTGTTTTTAATTTAATTTTTATTAAATTTATTGGGGTGACATAGGTTAATGAAATTATATAGGTTTCAAGTGCACATTTTTATAATACATGATCTATATATTGATTATATAGCATTATATAAATAGCATGATATTGGCAGAAAAATAGAAACACAGACCAATGGAATAGAATTGAGAACCCAGAAATAAATCCACATATACATGGGCAGATAATTTTTGACAAAAGAAGCAAAAACATATAATGGAGAAAAGAAAGCCTTTTCAATAAATGGTGCTGGGAAAGTTGGAAAGACATGTGAATAAGAAAACTAAACTGCTGTCACTATATACCAAAATTAACTCAAAATGGATCAAATACTTAAACTTATAAGACCTGAAGCAGTACATTGCATGGAAGAAAGCATAGCTGCTAAATTTATAGACCTTGAGTTCAGAGAAGATTTTATGAATTTGTCCTCAAAGGCAAGGGAAATGAAAGCAAAAATAAATGATTGGGACTATATAAAACTAAAAAGCTTCAGCACATCAAAAGGAACCATCAACAGAACAAAGAGCATCCAACCAAATGGGAGAAGATATTTGTAAGCAACACCTCTATTAAGGGGCTAACATCTAAAATATAAAAAGAACTCATACAACTCAACAACAACAACAACAACAACAACAACAAAATCTAATTGAAAATGGGCAGGAGACCTGAATAGATATTTTTCCCAAGAATATAAATAAATTACCAACAGAATATGAAAAAATGCTGAACTTCACTAGATATTAGGGAAACGCAAATCAAAACCACAATGAGATACCACCTCATACCCGTTAGAATGGCTATCATCAACAAGACAAGTAGTAACAAGTGTTGGAGAGGCTGTGGAGAAAAGGGAACCCTCATACCCTGCTGATGGGAATGTAAATTTGTATAGCCACTGTGGAAAACAGTATGGAGGTTCCTCAAAAAATTAAGAATAGAGTTACCTGGGGCCGGCCGAGTGGCGCAATGGTTAAGAACTCGCTTGGGATGCCAGAGGGCCCCGGTTTGGATCCCACATATGAGGGCCAGTGACACTGCCCTCTACAGCTAAGATGCTGAACAACAGCTCAACCTGGAGCTGGGCTGCCGTGAGTCGCCGGCGACGGCGTAGGCTGCAGTCCCTGTGACAGTGGGTTGCCATGGGCTACCGTGTGTAGCCAGCAGCCAGCGTGAGCGGCCAGCAGCCGCAGTGAGCGGCCGTCCAGAAGCCGGCGACTGATCTGCCTCACCAGGGAAGAGCGCAATGATGGTGCCAACTTGGGCCAGTGAAGCAACATCCTCCACAACTAGATTGAAGAACAAAAATGACAGCAACTTGTCTGTTCCCCTTCCCCCAGTTCCCCAGCACTGTTCCCATCCCCCCAATTCCCCAATAAAAATCTTAAAAAAAAAAAAAGAATAGAGTTACCTTACAACCCAGCAATCTCTTCTGGATATATACCCCTCAAAACTGAAAATATTTATCCATAAAGAGATATGTGCTGCTATGTTTATTGCAGCATTGTTCATAGTGACCAAGACATGGAAACAACCAAAGTGTTCTTCAATAGATGATTGGATAAAGAAGATGTGGTATATATACACAATGGAATACTACTCTGTCATAAGAATAGATGAAATAGTGCCATTTGCAACAAAATGAATAGATCTTGAGATTATCATGCTAAGTGACATAAGTCAAACAGAAAGTAAAGAACAATATGACTGCACTCATATGTGGGATATAAAACAAGGAAACAAATTAACAAGACAAACAAAAATTCATAGAGACACACAACAGTTTAGTAGTTACCATAAGGTACTAGGAGAAGGAGAAGGAGCATTAATTTTTTTTCTTTTTTTAGATTCCACTTATATGTGAAATCATATGGTATTTGTTTTTCTCTGTCTCACTTATGTCACTTAGAATAATACCTTCTGCGTGTATCCATATCATTGCAATCTAATATTTAATCTCTTTTATGGCTGAGTAATATTCCACACTGTATATATGTATGTGTATCACCTGTTTTTTATTCATTTGTCTATTGATGAACACTTAGGTTGCTTCCATATCTTGGCTATTATAAATAATGCTGCAATGAACATAAGTGTGTACATATCTTTTCAAATTAGTGTTTTGGAGTAGAATTGCTGGGTCATATGGTAGTTCTGTTTTTCTAAGTTTTTGAGGCAGCCTCCACACTGTTTTCCATAGTGGCTACACCAATTTACAATCCCCAAAACAGTGCACAAGGTTTCCTTTTTCTCTACATCTTATGAACACCTGTTGTTTGTTGATTTATTGTTGATAGTCATTCTGACAGGTGTGAGGTAATATCTCATTGGGATTTTAATTTGCATTTCCCTGATTATTAGTAACATTGAGCATCTTTCCATATGCCTGTTGGCCATGTGTATGTCCTCTTTGGGCAAATGTCTCTTCAGGTTCTCTACCTATTTTTTAATCAGATTGTTTATTTTTGGGGTGTTGAGTTTTTAAATATATTTTGAATATTAACCACTTATCAGATGTATCGTTGGAAAATATCTTCTCCCATTCAATAATTGTCTTTGCATTTTGTTGATGATTTCCTTCTCTGTGCAAAAGCTTTTATAGTTTGATGTAGTCCCATTTGTTTATTTTTTCTTCTGTGCCTGAGGAGACATATCCAAAAAATATTACTAGAATGGTGTGAAAGAGTGTACTGCCTATGTTTTCTTCTAAGAGGTTTATTGTTTGGGAACTTACACTTGTTGTTAATCCATTTTGAGTTTATTCTTGTATGTGGTTTAAGAAAGTGATTCAGTTTTATTCTTATGCTTGTATCTGTCCTGTTTTCCCAGCACCATTTATTGAATAGACTGTTTTTATTCCATTATATATTCTTGCCTCCATTGTCATAAATTAAATGACTATGTAGGTGTGGGCTTATTTCTGGGCTCTCTATTCTGTCCCATTGACCTACATGTCTGTTTTTATGCCAGTACTATGCTGTTTTGATTAGTATAGTCTAGTAGTATGGTTTGATATCAGTTATTATGATACCTAGAATTTTGTTCTTCTTTTTCAAGATTGCTTTGGATATTCAGTCTTTTGTGGTTCCATATAAATTTTAGAATTATTTTTTCTAGTTCCTTGAAAAATGCCATGGGTGTTTTGATAGAAATTATACTGAATCTGTAGATGGCTTTGGGTATTGTGGACATATAACAATATTAACTCTTCCTATCCATGTCCCACTATCTCCTTTCATTTATTTGTATATTTGTATCTTCTTCAATTTATTTTTTTAATGTCTTACAGTTTTCCAAGTTTGGATCTTTTATGTCTTTGGTTAAATGTATTCCTATTTTATTCTGTTTGATACAGTTGTAAATGGGAAAATTATCTTAATTTCTCTGATAGTTTGATTTAGTGTACAAAAATGCAACCAATTTCTAAATGTTATTTTTATACACTGATACTTTATTGAATTTAGTTATTAGTTTGAATAGTTTTTTTGTGGAATCTTTAGGGTTCTCTGTATATGTATAGTATTGTGTCATCTGCAAATAATGACTATTTTACTTCTTTATTTCCCATTTGGATGACTTTTATTTCATTTTCTTGTCTGATTGCTGTGCCAAGACTTCTAATATTATGTTGAATAAATGTGGTGAAAGTAGACATTCTTGTCTTGTTCCTGATCTTAAAGAAAAAGCTTACAGCTTTCACCATTATGATTTTAGCTGTGGGGTTTTCATATACGGCTTTTATTATGTTGAGGTGTGTTCTCTCTATTGCCATTTTGCTGAGGGTTTTTATCATAAATGGGGATTGGATTTTGTCAAATGATTTTCTGCATCTATTGATATAATCATATGATTTTTATCCTTTATTTTATTTATTTGTTATATTACATTAATTGATTTGCAGATAGTAAATCAGCCTTGCACCTCAGAAATAAATCCCAATTGGTTATAGTTTATATATTGTTCATGTATTGCTGAATTTGTTTACTATTTTGTTGAGGATTTTTGCATCTATGTTCATCAGGGATTATTGACCTATAGTTCTATAGTTTTCTTTTTTAATAATGTATTTTTCTGGTTTTGAAATTAGGGTAATGCTGGCCTGATAAAATGAGTTTGGGAGATTTTCCTCCTCTAATTTTTTGGAATAGTTTGAGAAAGATAGTTATCAGTCCTTTGATGGTTGGTAAAATTCACCCGTGAATCCATCTGGTTCATGACTTTTGTTTGTGGGAGATTTTTGATTACTGATTTAATTTCTTTAGTAGTTATCAGTCTGTTAAGATTTTTCTGGGTTTTTTTTCTGGTTCTGCCTTGGAAGATTGTGTGTTTCTAGGAATTTATCCATTCCTCCAGGTTGATCAATTTGTTGGCATATATGTTCATAGTATTTCCTTATAATCATTTGTATTCCTGTGGTATCAGTTGTCATTTCTCCTCTTTCATTTCTGACTTTATGTATTTGGGCTCTCACTCTTTTTTTATTGATAAGTTTGGCTAAAGATTTATCAATTTTGTTTAACTTTTTAAAGAATGAACTCTTGGTTTCACTGATGTTTGCTATTGTGTTTATAGACTCTATTTTGTTATTTCCACTCTGGTATTTTTTATTTCCTTCCTTCTACTCACTTTTGATTTTGTTTATTCGTGCTTTTCTAGTTCATTTATGTGTAAGGTTAAATTGTTTATTTGAGGTTTTTCTTGTTCCTTGAAGTAGGACTATGTTGCTAATTTCTATCTTAGAACTGCTTTGGCTGTGTCCCATAGATTGTGGGTCATTGTGTTTTCATTTTTATATGTCTCAAGGCGTCTTTTGATTTCTTCCTTGATGTCATTGTTAATCAATTCATTATTTAGTAGAATATTATTTCCACATGTTTATTTGTTTTTCAATTTTCTTCTTGTAAATGATTTCTAGTTTCATACTATTGTGATCAGAGAAGATGCTTGATATAATTACAATATTTTTAAACATATTAAGGCCACCAGTTTTGCTCTTGAGACCCTTTTGTGGGCACCACAATATGAACTGAGTCCAGTTGCCACTCATGCAGTGTTTGTGGCCACTTAGTTGAAGCTACATTCCAAGCCAACACTGGATGCAGATTGTTCTAGGCTTGGGGCCACATGATGGCAGTTACAATGTATGTTTAGACTGTTTGCTGCTTGAGCAGAGCTTGGGGCCATTTAGCATGAGGTACAGTTCATGCCAATGCCAGTTGTTTCTTCTTTGGGGTTTGTGGAACTTTGAGCAATTTTAGGAAAGTCTGCCACACAAACAGAGACATGCAGCTTATTTTTGAAAGTCACTGAAAGCAGCCTGGGCTAGACACACAAGTTGGGTGGAGCAGAGTCTCAGGGAATCACCAGGGTAGAGTGAACAATGTTGGCCAGGTCAAAGGAGAGCTGAGTTTTCACACCTGCCTGCACTAGACTGGCTGAGTCAGGAAGAGGGCTCAACAAAGGAATGTTGGTGTCTGTCAACCCCACTCCTAGAGAGAGCCTCCTTGACTCCTGACCCTCCAGGCTTTGTCCTGAAGCCAGTCAATGGGGTTCCTCCCAATCTGTCTCTTGTGCTTTTCAAACTGTTGACCCAGTGTTGGAGCTAAAAGCAAGTGAGGCTCTGAGCCAGTAAGTTTGTATATGGGCCCCTCAAGAGGAATGCCTGAGACTCTGGTGGCCCTCTGTCTCACTTGGATGCAATCCCCACTGTTTTTCACAGATCTATGTTATGGAGACACCTGTTCCCTTCACTAGTGCCCCAGACTGGGGAGCTCAGTGTTGAGCTGGGGTGCCTCACTCCTCAGGGGGGACCTCCAGAGTTGAGATATCCCTCCTGATTAATAATTACCATACTGTGCATTTGGGACCTGCCCATTCCATGTGTCTACCCTCCCTGCCAGTCTCATCTTGGCTTCTTCTTTATATCCCTAGTTATAGAACTTCTGTTCAGCTAGTTTTCAGGTGGTTCTAAGTGATAGCTGTTCTACACATATAATTTAGTTGTAATTCTGATGTGGTTTTGGGAGGAGGTGAGCACAGCATTTGCCTACTCTGCCATCTTGACCAGAAGTCATGATTCAAACTAAGTCTATGGTTTTCTGTGTTTCTGTTTTAAATTGTCAAAAAGACCATTATTTCAAAGTAGTACACTATAATTTGGAAGCGTTTTGAGGGCTAAAACCTTGTCTTATGTAATTTTTATTTCATACAAGACATAGAGCATCTGAAACAAGTGTAGATTCTCAAAAGCTTTTTTGAGATTTAATGTTAATAATTTCTATTTTTTAATAAAATTCATCCCGGCATATCTATGAAAAAAAAATGTGTGCCTATACATATTCCTTATTTTGTGCTCTGTGCTTACCTTAAAAAAAATAAGGTCTCAGTATGCATGGTATCTTCCTTACTCTAGAGAGGGATTATTAATAAAAGGCAGAATATGCCCTCAGATATCTGTGAAATATTATGTTAAATCCATGGTTGGTTAATATGATGAATTATTTTATTAAAATTGTATTTTCCCAATGATCAAGGAAATGTCATTATCAACAATTTTTTCTAGATTTACAAATAAT
Source organism: Hipposideros armiger (assembly GCF_001890085.2). Taxonomy (NCBI): domain Eukaryota; kingdom Metazoa; phylum Chordata; class Mammalia; order Chiroptera; family Hipposideridae; genus Hipposideros; species Hipposideros armiger. The sequence continues at coordinate 450,852 of NW_017732243.1, read as the reverse complement.
GCCTGCACATGAATTTGCCATTAAATATAAGCCTGGTTGATAGATTAAAATAAATGTTTCCTCTCACTTTGTCTAAAGAAGCAGCAGCAGCAGCTTTTTATTGAGATATTCATACCCTAAGTCAAATTTGATATATACTGAATACTCCTACCTCCTTCCAAGTATCAAATTAGAGTATGATTTTAAAATGCTAATAATATAAAATGGATCTAGGAAGAGAGATTTTTATTTGGTCTGACACATGAAGCCCAGGTTATCATAACTAAATTCAGGAAGAGCAAAATGTAAGCAACTAGAGGTATGAGGGTTTGCACATGACATACAAAAACAAAACTAAAAAATAATATAAACAAATAAATTTAGAGTTGACTTAGGTGACACAAATTGTTTACAATCTTATGTCAGATATCGCATACAGGAAGTGTGTTCTTTGCATTCATATCTGGATATCACACACTTAGACTACTATAATTAGAGACCTGATTACAGTGATCTACCCATAAAAGGGTTCATTTTTCTCATATAAAAAGAAATCCAAAAGTAGGCAGTTGCTATCATTGTTTCTATAGTTCAAGATATTATGGCCAAGTCTCTCTGTTTCTTTTGATGTTTTTATCATGGTCCTAACAAGGCTGCTATAGCTCTATCCATCCATGTTTTAGACAGCAGGAATTAGGATGGGGCAAAAACAGTAAAAGATGCCTCCCAAATGAGTCGAGGTCTTTAAAGTGATTTCCCTAAAACCTGATCCAAGGGCTCATGCTTACATTTCCTTGGCATCCTCTTTGCAAAGGAGGCTGGACCACTGAGTCTCACACTGAAAATTTTGCAGTAATTTGTCACTACACCCTAGTGAAACTGATTCACAACAGATACAGTGAGAAAGGTTATATAACTAATAAATTGTGTTTATTAAGTTGTAAATCAGAAATGATAACATGTGTTAAATTAGCCGATGGATGCTCTGAGTTTTAAAAGCTGGTATTTTCCATCAGTCCATTAAAACACATTATAAAGAATAAAAAGGAAATCTACTTAGCCAGTTAAACCAAATAATTACCACCATCAGTTTTAAGTTTTTATTAAAGATTTTAATATTTCTTACACTTACCCTAATAAGGGTAAGTTAGCTTTTAAAGAAATACTAATCAAGCCACAAAGAAAATAAAAAACTTCTGGAAAAAATATGTATAAAGATTAAAATTTTAAAAAAATCAAATTATCATAGCATTCATATTTTCTAACTTCCAAATCAGTCTTCAATTTTCTTCATCATAATATTTTCAAAAGTAAAATGTCCAAGTTATGACATATTAATGAATAAAATCATGGAAAATATATGAGTTTTTAAGTTTAGAAACTTCATAATATATTTCTCACCTTCCTTTATATGTTGGTTTATCATTTGGACTAAATATGTTATAACAATTTATAGACATGGGTAGTAAAATAGGTTATTTGACGTAATGTATGTATTTGAAGTCTGACTGAGTGACCAATATATTTGAAATATTTTCCTACTAAATATGTTTTCTGTTTCTTAAAAGATTTAATAGCAACATAAAATCTTAACATACTTGAAGGGGTAATGTAATCTATTCAGTCCTTTCTGCAGCAGATAGAAGTGACTAAGAAATTAAAAAGTATAATTCCTTTTGGAAATCCCAAATAAGTTAACAAAGAGCAACTCATTTAATCTTCAAAAATGTGCTGTTTGCATTATGCATATGATTGAGCGCTAGAACACTTTTTATTCAGTAAATATGACTGTATATAATACATTTTACAGATGGCCTTAGCATGTGTTCTATCTTGGCACACAATTGAAATTCCTGATTCCAATGAACGTGCATGCATATGTTTGTGTGCAGCAGACATGTATGTGCATCAAATAGAAATATGGACATCCACAACACACGTCCTTGTCTCATGCTGAAGGGAAAAAAAGTGACTGATTATTAACAACAATGAGGTAGGTCAGGGCTCTTTTTTGCTTGTATAAAAGGGACATAGGAGTAAAGGGCTCCTCAAACAACCTAAAGTAGATTGTTGGGAATACCCTTATTCAAAATATCAGTGTTGGATGGTCCCTTCAAGGTTAACTGGCATCTCTCATATTAAGAAAATGATGTGAATTCATAGCCTGGAGGATTTAAGTAAATGAACAAAATCACAAAAGTAGGGGCAGAGGACCTTTGTTTCAGGAGAGAAATAATATTACTCCAATCTTTAAAAAAATGTAAAACACTAGACAATCTGAAAACTAACTACTCAATTTGTTTAAGTCACCAGAGAACTGAAGTCACAGAGCAACCAAGTAACCACAAATCTGGGTAGAGGACAGGCACTGGGAGGGAGAAATAGAACATGAACATTTACTGACTTGAACCATATAAGACTATAAAAAGATACAGGTAAACATTTTTAATTACTTGCTGAAGATTAAGTGCAGGTTAATAAGAATGTGAAGCCTCTGTGGGAAGGTCCAAAGGTGTTCACAATCTTTTTCAGCTTTTGCATCCAAAAATGCCACCAAATGCTCATAGGAAATATCCTGAGAAAGTTTTTATTGAGGTGCTTTCTTGGCCATTGTGGGGGCCAAAAGTGGTTTAGAGACATTATTGCCAAAACTCCATCCTGATCCACTTCCATTTCCAGAATAAAAGCCTTAACCAGCAAGAGAATAACAATAAAAAGTGTCACCTAGGGCATTGGTAGAAAACCATTCTAGCTGGGGGAGATGACAGGGAAAAAATAATTACCTCCGAAGATGACCAAGGATAAACACATTCCTAACTCTAGAGTTGAAGGAAAAGCAAGGTTTGTAAAGGCCACGCTGCTGAGACCAAAGGATATAGCACCCTGCTAAGATTGTGACTTAATCAGAATATGAGAAAGCAGCTTTCCTCCTCACCTGCAAAATAACAAGGATCACATAAATAACACTGGAACATAGTTGGGAGGTGCACAAGAAATATTATTTCTCAGCACAGTATAAAGAAAAGACCCAAAGCCAATGTGCAGAAATGGTCATTGACAAAAATGCTCTGACAGTCTACTTGATTAAAACCAGGTACCACTAGAGGACTTTAAATCCTGTGTGTGACAGCTGTATATGTGTGAATAAGTGTGACCATATTAAGAAACCCTCAAATCCATCACAACTCTCCACTTGAATCACTTAAAGTGATGCATTGTAGACCTAACAGCAGTTTCTCTAAGAATAGAACATATATACCTCAGTAACTACTCTACTTGAGAAAGTGTCAGTTTTCAACAAAGGAGACAAATGAAAAGGCTAGAACACACACACACACACACACACACACACACACACACATGACAAAGTAACCATCAGACCAGACTTAGATATATAATTATAAGACAGGAAATTTTTAAATGAATAATATGTTAATGATTCTAATGGAAATGATAGACAACATGTAATATCAGGAAGATAATTTCATCAGAGTGATGGACATTATAAGAAAACATTCAAATAGAAATACTAGAAATTAAAAACATAGTGACATAAAAATCAGTAATGGAGAAAAATAATTCCTTTAATAGGTTCATTTGTAGACTTGATATAGCTAAGGAGTCACCCAAAATAAAACACAAGCATTAAGGAAACAAAACAGAAAAATGAAACAGATGGGAGTACCTAGAAAGTGTGAGAAACTATCAGTTTTACATATGCATAATTGGAATAAAAAAGAAGATAAAATGAGACAGATGAAACATATTAAGAAATAATACCCATGGGTTTTCCAAAATTAATAAAACCAAACTAGACCCAAGAATCATATAAACCTACACACAGGTGTTTATAGCATCTTTATTTATAACTGCCAAAACTTGAAAGCAACCAAGATGTTTCAGCCGGTGAATGAATTGATAAACTGTGGTACATCCAGACAATAGAATATTATTCAGCTCTACAAAGAAATGATCTATCAACCCAGAATAAGACATGGAGGAACATTAACAACATGTTTCTAAGTGAAAGAAGCCAATTTGAAAAGGCTTCTTTTCACATACTGCAAGATTCCAACCGTATAACCTTCTGGAAAAGGCAAAACTATAGAGACAGTAAAATGATCAGCATGTGCTGGGTGTTTGAGAGATGTAGAGATCAATAGGTGGAAGATAGAGATTCTTTAGGGCAGTGAAAATACCCATAAGGCACCATAATGATAGATACATGTTATTATGCATTTGTCCAAACCCACAGAATGTACAGCACCAAGAGTGAACCCTCACATAAACTATAAATTCTAGGTGATTATGATGAATTAATATAGGTTCATCAATTGCAACAAATGTACCACTCCATTTGGGGATGGTGGAGGCTATGCATGTGTGGGGGCAGATGGTACATGGAAACCTCTGTACCTTTCCCTTAATTTTCCTGTGAACCTTAAAATATTCCAAAAAATTAATTTAAAAAATTGACAAATTTTACTTTATAAATTTTTTTATTTGCTTTATGAAATAGTCTCTTAAATGATTGAAAAGACAAGCAACAAAATGAAAGAAAATATTTGCATGTAACATCTGAAAATGACACTTACCCAGAAGATATAAAAAAAAACTTTTAATAACCATAAGAAAACAATGCAATAAAAAATGGGTAAATGATCTAAGTAAATACATCAGCACAGATATACAGTTGGCAAATATGCATATGAAATAATAATCAATATAGTCATTAACAAATTGCATATTAAATTATTATGCGATACCACTACAAACCTGTCAGGATAGACAAAATTTAGTAAAAACAACAACAAAAAGAAATCTAACAATACTGAATGCTGCTGAAGATATGGAACAATTGGAAGTCTCATATACTGCTAGCAGAAATGCAGCATTGTGGAAAACAGTTTGATAGTTTCTTTATAAAATAAAATTATGATACAGTAATCATCATCTTAGTAATCTAAACCAAGTAAATTGATCCAAAAGACTGCATATTGTATAATACCATTCATATGTAAATTTAGACAAGCAAAATCTAAAAACAGAAAAGATTGCTGGGTCATAAAGTAGTTCCATTTTCAGATTTTTGAGATACCTCCATACTGATTTCCATAATGGCTGCACCAGTCTGCAGTCCCACCAGCAGTGTACCAGGGTTCCCTTTTCCCCACAACCTCGCCAGCATTTGTTGTTTGTTGATTTATTGATGATAGCCATTCTGACCGGGGTGAGGTGGTATCTCATTGTGGTTTTTATTTGCATTTCCCTAATGCTAAGTGATGTCGAACATTTTTTCATATGCCTGTTGGCCATCTGTATGCCCTCTTTAGAGAAATGTCTCTTCATATCTTCTGCTCATTTTTAATTGGGTTGTTTGCTTTTTGGTGCTGAGTTGCATGAGCTTTATATATTTTGGATATTAACCCCTTATCAGATATATCATTGACAAATATCTTCTCCCATTCAGTAGGCTTCCTTTTCGTTTAATTGATGGTTTCTTTTGTTGTGAAAAAACTTTGAAGTCTGATGTAGTCCCATATGTTCATTTTTTTTTACTTCCCTAGCCAGCGGGGAGGTATCAGTAAAAACATTGCTCAGGGTAATGTCTACAAATTTAGACCCTATATTTTCTTCTAGGAGATTTATGGTCTCAGGTCTTATATTTAAGTCTTTAATCTATTTTGAGTTTGTTCTTGTATATGGCATAGGGAGGTGGTCCAGTTCCATTTTTTTGCATGTGTCAGTCCAATTTTCCCAAGCACCATTTATTAAATAGACTATCTTTACCCCAATGTAACTTCTTGCTTCCCTTGTCATAGACTAACTGCCCGTATATGCCTGAATTTCATTCTGGGATCTCTATTCTGTTCCATTGATATATATGCATATTTTTATGCCAGTACCATACTGTTTCTTAGGTATTTATCCAAAAAAAACCAAGACATTAATCCAAAACAATATATGTACCCCTATGTTCATTGTGGTGCTATTCACAATAGCTAAGACTTGGAAACAACCAAAATGCCCATTGGTAGACGACTGGATTAAGAAACTTTGGTATATTTACACAATGGAGTATTACTCAGCTATAAAGAAGAAGGAAATAGTACCATTTGCAACAATATGGATGGAACTAGAGAACATT
>NW_017732243.1:428515-444260 GCF_001890085.2 Hipposideros armiger | reverse complement strand
ATGTCAACTATAATTATATATACATATAGTCACGGGACATGGAGTAGAGAGTAGGAATGGAGTCAATGGAATTGTAATAGATAAGCATGATATCGGGGGGGAGGGCAATAGAGGGGGAGAGGAGGGTTGTTACTTTGTGAGGGTGAAAAGGATAACTATTGCATTGTTCTGTACACCTGAAACTGACAATAAAAAATTAAAAATAAATAAAATAAATAAAAACAGAAAAGAGATCACAGGTTGCCAGGCATTGAAGGTAGGATGAGCATAGGACATCATGAGGAAAAACTGGGGATTGATAGAACTGTTCTTTATAATAATGTGGTGGTAGTAATATTTTTACTGACATGCGTATATCTCCTTGGGCAAAGGAAACAAATAATAATAATAAAAAAATGGGCCACATCAAATTAAAAAGTTTTTGCACAGCAAAGGAAACCATCAACAAAACAAAAAGACATAATACTGAATGGGGGAAGATATTAGCCAATGATACATCTGATAAGGAGTTAATATCCAAAATTTATAGAAAAATTATACAACTCAACACCAAAAAGAAAATCCAAAAACAAATTAACAAACCTTAATAGACATTTCTCCAAAAAGGACATACACATGGCCAATAGACATATGAAAAGATGCTTAACATCACTAATCATCAGAGAAATGCAAACAAAAGCCACAATGTGCTATCACCTCACACCTGTTAGATTGGCCGTCATCAATAAATCAAAAAACAAGAGTTGGAGAGGATGTAGAGAAAAGGGAACCTTTGTATAACTATTGATGAAATTGTGAATTTGTACAGCCACTGTGGAAAACAGTATGGAGGGTCCTCAAAAAAATATAAATATAACTACCTTATGACCCAGCAATTACATTTTTAGGTATTTATTCAAAGAAAACAAAGACACAAATTCTAAAAGATATATGCACCCCTATGTTCACTGCAGCACTATTTACAATAGCTAAGATATGAAGGCAATTGAAATGCCTATCAATAGACAATTGGATAAAGAAATTATGGTACATATGTACAGTGGAATATTAGCCATAAAAAAGAATGAAATCTTACCATGGATGGAACTACAGGGTAATATGCTTAGTGGAATAAGTCAGACTGAGAAAGACAAATACTATATGATCTCACTTATATGTGGAATCTAAAGAATAAACAAACAAACAAAACAGAAACAGACTCAGGTACAGAGCACAAACTGATGGTTACTAGAATGGAGGGGAGTTAGGAGGATGGGAGTTAGAAAGGTGAAGGGATTAAGTACAAATTGGTAATTACAAAATAGTCATGGAGATATAAAGTACGGTATGGGGAATATAGTCAATAATATCATAAAAACTATACATATTGTCAGGTGGGTACTAGACTTATCAGGAGGATCAATTCATAAATTTATAAAGGTCTAACCAATATGCTGAATACCTGAAACTAACATAAAATAATATCGAATGTTGATGATAAAAAAATAGTCACAGGGATGTAAAGGATGGCATAGGGAATATAGCTAATAATATTATAATAACTATTTATAGTGTCAGATGGGTAATAGACTTATTGGGGTCATCACATTGTGAGGTATATAAATGTGTAATCACTATGTTGTTTTGTATACCTGAAACTAATAAAAATAATGCAGTGATAGTTATGTGATTATATTCATTGGCTAAAACCCATAGAATGTTACACTATAAAGTGTGACTATTACTATATGTAAATTAAGAATCAATCAGGATGTATGGGGAAACCAACATGAAATGCAGATGGTGACAAGTTAATGTAACTGCATTCCAACGTCTAACAATTTGAGGGGGGAAAATCCAGCTATTATTTTCATAAAAGCTTATACTTCAGTATTTTCATTGACTTTGGTCTTCTCCCATGTCACTAAAATATGCAACTATTTGGTCAATTGACTTTTGTCTAAGAAAGCTTACCTCACCCTCTTCAGCCTGCTCTTCTCCTGTCTCCAACCTAGCATCCCTCCTACCCAATTCACTTCTTGATGGAGCACTTTGCCTAATAAGTTCAATAAGTTTGTACTCTTCAGCAATTACTTGCTACTGCTACTATTATTATATTTTTTATATTATTATATTTTTACCATCATTTTTATTATTGGTGATTCAGCTCATTTTGGCTTAATATGAACTCCCTATTTCCTGCATGAAACCTATTTCTTCCTCATTTTTAACTATTCACCAAAGCTTCCTGAAGTATACTTTTTACCAAATGCTAAAATGAATTTTGTTATAAATTCCACTCCTCCTTCAGAGGAATGTGAGGCCATCGGTTTCCAAGTTCTATTGGTGCTGCCTATTGTAGGTATGAGGGTGTTGGTTGGACAGAGCTGATGGTAACAGCAGTTGCCAGGAGCCATTTGACTGTGTTCAGATTGCACTTTTATTGCATCAAAGCTTCACTTCCTTTAGGAAAAAATGTGCCAAGTTTTTGCTAGTGATCTTGAGAAAGCCTCTTAATCTCCCACCTAATCTTGTTACCTAAAAACAAGATGCTTGGAAAACTCTTAGGTAAATGCAAGCAATTCCAAAATGGTTTTTTTTCTAAATTAGGATTTTAAAATAAGTATATGTGATAACAACAGCAACATGCATTAAAACAAAGTAAAATATAGACCTAGCAATGAAAACATGCTGTGTGAGCTTGGAATAATTCTCTTAGAAGATACAATCTACAGCATTTAACTTAGGATGGTAGGCAGAATAAGGGTCCCTCAGAGATGTCCATATCCTAATCCCTGGAACCTGTGACTATGGTACATGGCCAAAGGGACTTTGCAGATTGATATAAGGTTGCTTGCTAATCAGTCGACCTTAAAGTTGAGAGAGTATCTGAGTGGCCCAATGTAATGTCATGGCCATTAAAAGTGGAAGAGGAATGCAGAAGAGAAGTAAAGAGAGATGAAGCTTGAGAAGGATTTGACTAATCCTTGATGGTTGTAGGCTGTAGGGGCTACATGAGAGCAAATAAAAGTTTCTAGCATCTAAGAACAATCCTCAGCTGACAGGCAGAAATGAAAAGGGATCACAGTTCAACCACCACATGGAACTATCAGCCAACAACCTGCTGATCCCTGGAAATGGATTCTCCCCTACAGCTCCCTTCCAGAAAAGAATGCAGCTCCACCTGCCACATTTTGATGTTTGCCTTGGGATACTCAGAGCAGACAAACCACCTAATTCCAGTGGACTTCTGACCAACAGAACTTAGAGATAACAAGTTCGTGTTGTCTCAAATTGCCAAGTTTGTGGGAATTTGTGGCAGCAGAAATAGAAATCCAATATACTTAGTAACAGTAGTTCTGCAGCATTGGGCATAACAGTGCTCACCAGTGATGCAGAAGAGACCGTGGAGAAAATATCCCCTTTGTCTTACAGAGAGAAGGATCTATTACTGATACCGCCAGTCTTAAACTTGTATCTTCCAATTACTTTAATATAAATCTCAGTCACTACACCTTTATATTAGTAAAGATTTCATAAAATCCAACCCTCATAAAAATAACTGTGAAAGAAGCAATGAATATTTGATATAAATTCTGAGACAAATGGTGTCTATTTAGATTCTTGTTTTATTGAGTGGATATGACTCACAAGTCATTTTTGGTGGAAAAGCCCTAGATACTCCTTTCCTTCTGCTTTTTCCATTAATCCTAGAATGACTTAAAATGGTAAGAAGCAGACGCATGTCATTGACTATTCAGGGAAGTTTTTACTACAGGGATCATGGGAGGGGCCCCTGAGCAGGGCTGACTAGAATTTTCATCTAAGCTCACTCTTAATAGTATTATTATTATAAATTTCCAAAAGCTCCATATAATTTACTATGTCACAAGTAAGAACTCTGAATCTTTGAAATCTTGACTTCTTCCTATTTTAACAACTATCACAAAGGTAGCTCTTTAAAGACTTATTCTGGGAGGCCACTGCATAGCCTAAGGCAATCATTTGTATAGAGATAACACCATAGATTGACCCCTGTTTCCAGTCTATGAATTCTGGCAAGTCTTTTGTGCATTAATTTTTAATGGTACTGAGTGTAAGGGAGGCTCAACTGGACCACAGAAATAGAAGGACTTAAAGAAAAAAGCCCAACTCAATCCTCTTGTATGTATAAGTAAACAGATGAGTTTTTAAAAGTTTATATAAAAGAGTTTTGCATCTTAAAACTTCCTTTCTCTCATAAGGGGTAAAAAAAAGAGTGTGTGTGGGGGGGAGAGGAGGGAGAGCAGAGGTTCCCCTAGGTTTAGAACTCATCACTAGATAAAGGCATTGCAGGGTTTGCTTTGAGTATTCTATCATCACTCAGCCAACACAGTAGTCCTGAATTTAGTTCCTCTCCTCCATACACAAGAGATTTTGGTTTAATCTCCCCAATCCATTTTCCACTCCAGAGCTGGCCAGAGCTGTGATTTGTACAGTCTCTGAGATTCTGGAATGAGAACGTTCGAGCCCCACATGACTTTTCATTGCCCACAGCACTCATAGAGGGACCGTCCTATAGCTGCCTGGGAATTGTGCTGCACAGTTTAAAGTGAACTGACAGCTCTCTGAGCTGATCCTATCACTCACGGGAAGTCGTTACTTAAACATGAAAACCTTTAACCATGCCCAACTTTTTCAAGGGTAAGCAATCAATGCTGTGGAATTATACAAGAACCGTGATTTGAAAACTAAGCTATATTTTGATAAAATGAAGGTGTGTCTTGTAACGCATCCCATAGATTCTCATTCCACTTTTTAATAGTGTTGTACCTAGAAATGTCAAACAGGTCAAACTTAGTTATTTTCTGCACGGGATTAGCCCTCAGAATCTGTTCATAAAGGACTGTTTTCATAGGTTCAGAACTAGTCTGTCTAACTTATCAAGGCTTTTGCCCCAATGTTTAGTCTCCTGCTGGTGCTCTGACAGTGTTGATGGGCCATAGTGATGTTGACAGGCCACAGAACAGTTCAAATACAAATGTTTAGTTCCATACAAAGCACCCATATGGATAGATACATTGAAAGAGCCTTTTTTCCCAGGGGATATATGTAATCTTTATATAATCAAAATATTTCATTAAACAGCATCACAAAGTCAGACCAAGAGCTTTGATCTTGAAAGCAGAATATTAAATATATAAAACAAGCTACAATGTTTTTAATAAAGAGAAACCAAAGGGGTAACTTTGAACATGTGAGCTAAATAATATTATTGCATGTTTTCTGCCAAGAAGGAGCATGGCTAAATAAAGGTTAAATATCTTTGCTTATGTAAAATACAGAAGGCTGGTCATCTTTCTTTCTTTCTTTCTCTTTCTTTCTTTCTTTCTTTCTTTCTTTCTTTCCTTCTTTCTTCTTTCTTTATTCTTTCTTCCTCTCTCTCTTTCTGTCTTTTTTTTCTGGCTCTATTGTAAAGCACCTAATGATATGTCTTTGCACCTGACAAGTCTGAGCACTTCTTAGTGAAGTTTGCCATCTTGTGACAAACCTATTAATACAATTTATTGGGCAGTGTTATTAAGGTGTCTCAAGATTTGAAGTTTATTAGAAAATTCAATGATGCATTGAAAATGGGTAATAAAATTTTGTGTATCCAGAATATTAAAGACACTGAATGTTCTTGTTAACATTTTAATTACTTTTGAATTACTGCAGATATCTAAGTATTTACATCTGTATGGTGCTTTTAGAGGCCCTGTAGGTTAACAGTGCAAGCCCTGGAGACCACAGCTCCACCATTTTCTACCTGTATGACCTTCGGCAAATTAACTTATCTTAGAATGCTTCTGTTTTCTTATATGAAAAATTGGGATGATTATAGTAAGTACCTAGGGTTGAGATGATAATTAAATGTAGCACAAATTTAGGGCAGTGCCAGGCAAAGTTAATCTCTCTCTGTATATGAGAGTTATTACTTTTATTATTATATCTCCACCTTAAATTTTCTGGGATGTTCCTGATTACAAATAATCTTTTTATTGTCAGTTAATGTGTGGTGTTTTTCATTTAGAGCAGCGGTTCTCAACTTGTGCATCGTGACCCCTTTGGGGGTCGAATGACCCTTTCACAGGTGTTGCCTAAGACCATCGGAAAACAAAAAGATATTTACATTATGATTCATAACTGTAGCAAAATTACAGTTATAGAGTAGCAATGAAAATAATTTTATGGTTGGAGGTCACCACAACATGAGGAACTGTATTAAGGGGTCACGGCATTAGGAAGGTTGAGAACCGCTGCCCTAACCCAACCCTGAACTAAGCCCTACAATAACACTAACCCTAACCCTAAATCTGAACCCTGAAAACTAAACCTAACCCTAACCCTAATCCTAAACCTAACCCTAACCATAATCCTAACCCTGTCCCTTTGCCTCTAATTCAAATCTTAACCCTACCCTACACAAAACCATAACCATAACACTAAAACTCAGCCTTAACTCATAAACCTAACCATAACCCTAACACTTTTACCTAGCTCTAAATGTAACCCTAACTATAACCACTAAGCCTAAACCTACCAATAAATCTAACACAAACTTTAACACTTTCCCTTAACACAACCCTAACACAAACCATATCCATAATCATAAAACAGAACAATAACACTAACTTTAACCCAAAACACTAACTCTAACACTAATCCCTAACTTTAATCCTGACTCTAACATGACCACTAATTCTAACCCTAACACTAAACCAGAACTCTAGCCCTAGCCTTAAACGAAACCCTAATCCTAACAATAAACCCTAGACCTAAGCCGAAGCAGAACCTGAACCCGAACTTTACAACTTAACCCTGTCCTAAACTTAATCCTGTCACTAACCCTAACTCTAACCATAACCTTGTCCCTGACCATACCCTAACCTTCACATGAATCAAAATCTGTCCCTAAACCTAACCCTAACCCTGTCCTTAACCCTAACACTAACGCTAACCCAGTCCCTAACTCTAACCTTAACCCTAACCTTGATCACTACCCTAACCATAACACTAATCCTGTCCCTAACTCTGAAGGTAACCATAACCTAAACCTAACCATAACCCTTCCCTAACCATAACCCTAATCTTAACCACAACCCTAAACCTATCCATAACCCTTTCCCTAACCCTAACCATAACCCTAACCCTAACTCTAACCTAAACCTAACCCTATTTATAACCTTAACCCAACATTGCACTCACCCTAACCTCAACAATAACCCTGTCTTGTACACTACCCCTAACTACACTAACCCTAATCTTAGCCAGTCTTTAACCCTAACCATCAACAAAACCTAACCCTAACTCTAACTCTAACCCTAAAAGTAACCCTAACTCTAAATCTAACCCTAACTCTTACCCTGTCCCTAAACCTAACCCTAACCCTAAACCTAACCCTGTCCCCATCTTTAATCCAAACCCTAATCCTGTCCCTAACCCTACCCTTAACTTTAACTGCAACCCTAAATCTAACTCTAATCCTGTCACTAACTTTATCCCTAACCCTGTTCTTAACCTTATCCCTAACCTTAACTCCATCCCTAACTCTAACTTTAACCCTAAAACTGTCCTTAACAGTAACATTTACCCAGTCTCTAAACCAAAACCTACACCTAATTTTAAACCTAATCATGTCCCTATCCTTAACCCTAACCCTAAACCAAACCATAACCCTGTTCCTAACCCTAACCATACCCTGTCCCTAAACCCTAACTATAAACATAACCCTGTCTTTAATCTTAACCCTAACCATGTCCCTACCATAACCCTAGACCTAATCCTGTCCTGAAACCTAACCATAACCCTAACCCTAACTCTGACCCTAAACTTTACATTAACCATAACCAAAACCCAGAACCTAACCCTAAACTTTCCCTTAATCCTAACACTAACACTGACCCAAACCCTAACTCTAACCCTAGCACTAATTCTGTTGCTAAACCTAACCTTAACCTTGTTGATAACCATAACATTAATCCTAATCCTGTCCCTAACCCTAACCCTAAACTTAACCCTATTTCTCATCCTAACCCTAACCAGAACTCTGTCCTTAACACTAACCCTAATCCTAACCTTAACCCTTTCTCTAAAGCTAACCAAAACCCTGTTTCTAACTATAACACTCACGCTAACCCTGTCCCCACCCTTAAGGCTAACCTTAACTCTAATCCTAAATGTAACCCTAAAGCTAAACTTAACCCTAACCCTGACCCTAACATGAATCCTAACCTTAATCCAGTCCCTAACCTTAACTCTAAACCTGTCCCTAAACCTAACCCTGTCTCTAACCCAAACCCAGTTTCTAAATTAATCCTAACCCTGTCTCTAACCCTAACCCTAACCCGTACATAACCCTAACCCTACCATGACCCTGACCCTAACCCTAAACATAACCATAACTCGAAACCTAACTCTATCCATCACCCTAACCCTAACCATAGCCCTGTTCTTAACACTAATCCTAACCTTAATCCTACCACTAATCTTAACCTTGTCTCTAACCCTAACACAAACCCTGTCACTAACCCTAACTCTGTTTCTAACCCTAGTGCTAACCCTAAATCAAACCCTAAATGTGACTCTAACACTAAATTTAAACTTAACCTGGATTATAACACGAACCCTAAGCTTAATGCTGCTCTTAACCCTAACTCTAACCCTGTCTCTAACCATAACCCTGTCTCTAACTTTAACCCTGTCTCAAAACCTAACCTTAACACTGTACATAACCCTAACCCTACCCTAACTCTAACCCTAACCCTTTCCCTAAACCTCAACCTAACCCTAACCCTGTCCCTAAAACTAACCCTAACCCTAAAACTGTTTTTAACCCTAAACCTTACCTTGTCCTTAGAGTTAACCCTAACCCTAACCTTAAACCTGTTCCTAACCCTTACCCTGATCCTAAACCTTACCCGAAACATTACCCTGTCCTTAACCTTAACCCTAACCCTAAATCTAACTCAAACCCTGTCCCTAACCTTAATTCTAACCCTGCCCTAACTGTAACTCTAAACGTAACTTGGTCCCTACTCTAACACTAACCCTAACACTATTCCTTTCCCTAATCCTAACCGGAATCCTGTCTGTAAACCTAATTCTGTTCCTAACCCTAACCTTAACCTGTCTCTAACCGCAACACCAATCTTAACCCTGTTCCTTATCAAACTCTAAACCTACTTCTGTTTCTAACCCTAACTCTAACCATGTCCTTACACAAACCCTAACTTTGTCCCAAACCCTTATTATAACCCTAACACTAATCCTAAATCTTACCTTAAAACTAATCCAAACCCAAACCCTAACCGTATCCCTGTCTCTACTCTGAACACTAACCCTGACCCTAACCCTAACCGTAACCATAATTCTAAAACTAACCCTGTCACTAAACCTAACCTAAGCCTAACCTTGTCATTAACCTTAACCACAACCCTGAACCTAACACTAACCTTGCCTCTAACCCTAACCTTAAGCCTAACTCTAACCCGAAACCTTACCCAAACCCTAACTTTAAACCTGTCCCTCTTTCTAACACTAACCCTGACCCTATCTCTATAAACCCTAACGCTAACACTATCCCTGTTGATAAACATAGAACTAACCCTGTTTATAACCGTAACACTAATCCTAACCCTGTCCCTAGCCCTAACTCTAAACATAACCCTTTCCCTTATACTAACCCTAACCCTAGCACTAACCCTGTTGTAAACCTAACCCTAACCCTGTCCATAACCGTAACCCTGATCATAATGCTCTCCCTAGCCCTAGCCTTAATGACAACTGTAACCCTCTTTCTTAACCTAAGCCTAAACCTAATTCTGTCCCTAACCTTAACTATGCACTTGTCCCTAAATTTAACCCTAACCCTAACCCTGTCACTTATACTGACCCTCACCCTGTAGCTAACCCTAACTCTAGCCCTGACTCTGTCCCTAACCCTAACTATAGCCCTAAACCTAACCCTTATCCGTACCCTAATATGAACACTATCTCTAACCTTGTCCATAAAACTAAGTTTAACAATGTCTCTAAACCTAACTCTGTTTTTAACCCTAACCCTAACACTAACCTTATTCCTAAATCTGTTTTTAAACCTAATACTAATCCTGTCCCTTAATGTAAACCTAACACTGTCCTTAATCCTGTTTCTCACCCTAACACTAAACCTAAACTTGACCCTAAACCAAAACCTAACCTGAACGCTAACACTAACCTTAAACCTAATTCTGAGAATAACACTGTTCCTACCTCGAAAGCTAACCCTAACCATGTCCCTAACCTGAAACCTAACTCTATCCCTAACCCTATCTCTCACCCTAAGCCTGACCCTAACACTAATTCTAACCTTGTTCCTAACCTTCACCTTGATCCTAACCCTAACCCTAACCCTAACCATGTTCCTAACTCTAACCTTATTTCTAATTCTAAACCTAACCCTATCCTTAACATTAACCTTAATTTTATTACTAATTCTTACTCTGTCTTTAAAACTAATCTTAACCCTGTCCCTAACCCTAATTCTAACAACAACCATCACCTTGTCCCTAACCCTAACCCTAACCATAACCCTTAAGGTGTCCCTAAACCTGTCTGTAACCTTAAAATTAACTATGACTCTGTCTCTAACCCTAACTCTAACCTTAACCCTAACCCTAATCAAAACCCTGTCACTAAACCTAACCCTAATGCTAACCCTAACCATAACTTTAACCTTTTCACTAACCTTAGCCCTGTCCCTAAAGCTATCCATAACCCTCACCCTGACCCTAACCCTAACCCTGTCCTTAACACTAACCCTAACCCTATCCCTAATTTTAATCCTGTCCCTAACCCTAAACCTCAACCTGTCCTTACCCTATACCTAACTTACACTCTAACCCTAACCGTGTACAATACCTTAACCCTAACCTTGTCCTTTGCCCTAAACCTGTCTCTAACCCTTAGACAAAAACTAACTCAGCCCCTAAAACTAACCCTTACACTAGCTGTAACTCTGTCCCTAATTGTAACCCTGATCTTAACCCTAATTCTATTTGTAAAGCTGTCCCTGTCACTAACCCTAATCTTAACACTGTCTTTAACATTAAACCTAACCCTAACACTAACATTGTTCCTACACCTGTTCCTAACCCTAGCCCTTACCCTAAACCTAACACTATCTAAACCCCTAATCCTAACCCTAACTCTGTCCTTAACTCTAAACCTGTCCCTAACCTGAACCGTAACCCTAACCTTACCCTTAAACCTAACCCTGAACTTAAACCTAACCCTCACCCTAATGCTAAATATAACACTGTCCCTATCCATAACCCTAACACTGTTACTTACCCTAACCCAAACCCTTCAAGAACCTTTAACTTAACCAAGTATTTAACACTGTCCATAACCCTAACCCAAATCTTAACCCGGTCCCTAACTTAAACCTCTTTGTAACACTGTCTCTAACTTTAACAGTAAGCCTAACCCTGTCCTTCACCCTAAACCTAAAACTAACCCTAACACTGTCCTTAACCCTAACAATATACCTAACCCTAACCCTCACCCTAACCTTAACCCTAAACCTAACCTGAACCGTAATCCTAACTCTAACCAGAATTTTAACTGTGTCTATAACCCTAAGACTAACACTAACCTTGTTCCTAACTTTTATACTCATCCTAACCCTAACCCTAATTCTAACCATAAACCTAACCCTAATTCTAATTATGTTCCTAACCATAACCAAACCCTGCCCCTAACCCTAACCTAACCCTAACCTTAACCTAAACATAACCCTAACCATAACCCTAACCCTAACCGTATCCTTAACCCTAACCCTAAGATATCTCTAACGCTAACACTGTACCTACTCTAAAACTAATTCTAAACCTGTCCCTAACCCTAACCCTAAAGCTATTCCTAAACCTAAATGTTAAACAAATTCTAACCCTATTTCTAACCCTTAACCTGACCTAACCCAAAACCTACACTTGTCCCTAACCCTACCACTAACCCTAAACCTAAACCTGACCCTAACCTAAACCATAATCTTCTACCTAAACTTAGGCTTACATCTAACACTGTTTCTAACCCTAATCCTAACTTTAAACCTCACACTAACCCTAAACCTAACCCTGTCCTTAACCATAATCTGAATCCTAACTCTGTCTTAATCCGAACCCTAAGCCAGATCCTAAACTAAAACTAACCCTAACCCTGTCTTTTATCCTGTGCCAAACCATAACCCTAACCCTAACCCAAACCCAAACAATAACTTGAACCCTAATCGTGTTTCTTATTCTAACACAAACCCTAACCCTAAGCTTAACCCTAAACCTGACCCTTACCCTAACCATAATCCTGTCCCTAACCCTAAACCTAACTCTGTCTCTAACCCTAATCTTAATCCTGTACCTAACCCTAACCCTAACACAAACCTAACCCAAAATTTGATAATTTCTAGACCTACACCTAACCCTTACCTTCAACCTGACCCTTACCCTAACCATAACACTGTCTTTAACCCTAACTCTAACCTTGTCTCTAAACCTAACCCTAACACTAAACCTTACCCTAATGCTATCCCTAACCCTAACCCAGTTTCTAACCCTAACACCAATGTAAACTTAACCTTTACCCTAACCTTACAGCTAATCCTATCTCTAAGTCTAAACCTAAACCCAAACATATACCTGCATTTTAGCGATAACTCTAACCCATAACTCCTAACCCCTAACCTTAAACCTAACCATAAACCTAAACTCATACCTACCCCCAAACCGACACCAACCACAATTTTATACTTGATCTTTACCCTTAACCAATAACCCTGCCTCTAAACATTAAACCTAACCCTAATTGTAACCATTAGCTTAACCCTAAATATAACCTTATCCCTAACCCCTATCCCTAACCCAAACACTAAACCTAACCCTAATCTTAACAATAACCCTAAACTCTAACCATAACCATAACCCTAACCTTAACCCTAACACTAACTGTAACCCTAAATCCTAACACAAACCCTAATGCTAGTCCTAATCCTAACTCCAACACTAACCCTGAGCCATAACCATAACCATAACCATAACTTAACTCTACATCAAACCCTAATGCTAACCCTAAATCAAATATGAACACTAACTCTAAACCTAGCCCTGACCTCTAACCCTTAACCCCTTACCCTAAGCCTAACCCTAAACCTTAACTTTTACTCAACCCAGACCTTAAAACTAACCTTAACCCTAGCCCTAACTGCTAACTTTATCTTAACCATAAAACTAACCTGAATCTTAAACACTAAGCCTATCCCAACCCTAAACCTAACTTTAACTGTTACCCCTAATCCCTAACTTTAACTCTAACCCTAAACAATAACCCTAACCCTAACACTAACTGTAACCATTAACCCAATCTCTAACTCTAAACTTAGCCCCAAAACCTAATGCTTAATTGTTACCCTAACTTTTACCCTAAACCTAAACCCAAACCCAAACCCAACCTTAAACTTAACCCTAACTCTAGCCATTAACCCTTAACCTTTAATCCTGACAATAAACCAAAACCATAGCCCTAACAGTAACCATGAACCCTAACTTTAATCTAACCCTAACCTTAGCACTAACCCTAAAACTAATCCTGACTCTAACACTGAAGCTAACCTTAACACTGAAACCAAACCATAACACTAACTCTGCCTCTAACCACTAAACTTTAATCCTAACCAATTTCTAACCCTTAACCCCTAGCTTTTAACCCTAATTCTAACCCTACCGCAACTCAAACCTTGAACCCCATCTCAAACCTAACCCTAACCCATAACCCTTTACCATTAACCCTGACCTAAACACTAACCCTAACTCTACCATAACCACTAATGTCATGTCCTGCGTGGCAAGGGCAGTGAGAAACGAGAAGGGTGGTGCAGAGTTAAAGACCACAAGAGACAGAGATAAGGCTAAAGTGGGACCAGTGGGCATCAGCCTCATGGACTGAGCCCTAAATCAGGTCGTCGCATGGCTTTTATTAAGAAAATGTCAAGGAAGTGGAACTGGATTACTCAAAGATCCATGTGTCATGTGCTTTAAGGCTGTTTTCCATTTAACAGCTCCCATTGTATTCCAACATGTACTGTGCCTTCATACAGCCTGCACAACCCCCAGGACAGCATTACTGTACCATGTCCATTCAATTAAGGGAGATGACCGATATCATTCCACCAGGTCTCAGCATTCCGAGACACTCCCTAAAGGAAGCTTTACCGGTATCATTCTATTGGGCCTTAGTGTTCTGAGGCACTTCCCCAGGACCTCGTTAGGTCAGGGGTTAGTGCGCGGGGGTGGGGGTGGTGGCCATGGCCATAGCTGTAAGGCAACATACTAACCCTAAACCTAACCCAAACTCTAACCCCTAAAACTAACACTAACCCTAACCCTACCCCTAACCCTAACACTAACTTTAACCATAAATCCAAACACTAATCCTAATGCTAACCCTAACCCTAACCCCAACACTAACTCCTAACCCTCACCATAATCCTAACCCTATCTCTACCACAAAAACTAACCCTAACACTAAATGTAAACCCTAAAATCAACACAAAACCACCAAACCCAACCCCAGCACCAACCCTAATCCTAACCCTAACCTAACCCTAACACTGTCCCTAATTCTGTCCTTGTCCAGTCTGAAACCCAAACCCTAACCCTGACCCTAACCCTAACCTTAATCCCTGTTTTTAACACTAACCTCACCCTAACCATAACCCTTGTTTTTAACTCTAACCTAACCCTAACCCAACACTATAACTAACCCTAACCCAAAACACTAACCCTAACTTTAACCTTGAAACCTAAACCCTAAAACCTAACCCTAACATTAACCCTAAACCTAACACTAAAACCATAACACTAATTCTAATTCTAACCCTAACCCTAATCCTAACCCTAAAACCCTGAACCTAACTCCTAACTCTAACCCCACCCTTACCCTAAAACCAAACTTAAACCATAAATCTAACACTAAACCTAACCCTTACACTACCTTAACCCTAACAAGAAAACTTAAAACTAACCCTAACCTGAACCCTAACCCCAACCTTAACCCCTTACCCTAATCCTAACAGTAACCCTACAACTGACTCAAAACCTAACCCTAACCCTAAACCCTAGCCCTAACTGAAACCTTAACCCTAACCCTAACACTAACCTTAATCCCTAATCCTAAACATGCCATAACACATATACCTAACCCTAACCCTTAAATCTAAGCCTACCCTTAACCCTAACCCTAACAACCACTATCCCCAACCGATAACCCTAGACCTAACCAATGAAACCTAACTACAATCCTAACCCTAATCTCAAGCCCTTTCCACTTACCTTAACCCTAACCCTAACCATAAACCAAACCCTAACCCTAACACAAAAACTAACCCTAACCAATCCATAGCCATTAACCCTTAACCCTTAAATCTAACTCTAAACTCAAACCCTAACATTAAACCTTACCTTAATGCTAACCACTAATCCTAACCCTAACTTAACCCTAACCCTATCACTAACCCTAAACCTAACCGTAACCCTAAACCTAAACACAAACCCTAAGCCTGATTCTTTTTTTTGTTTTTTGTTTGTTTTTGTTTTTTTTGGGGTTTTTTGTCTGTTTTTTTTTTATTGTTAGTTTCAGGTGTACAGAACAATGCAATAGTTACCCTTTTCACCCTCACCAGGTAACAACCCCCCTCCCCCCATCTATTGCCCTC
>NW_017732243.1:416351-421470 GCF_001890085.2 Hipposideros armiger | reverse complement strand
TCTCATAGCTAATGGGATTAGAGGCTAAATGCGGGGGGACGTGTTCATAGAATTCGGCTGTCAGGCAACACCCAACCTCAACCCCAAACGCAACTCCAACCTTAACCATAACTCTAACCCTTAACCATTAACCCTGAATTTAAACACTAACCTAAACCTAACCATAATGACTACCTTAACACTAACCCCTAACCATAAATCTAACTCTACCTTACCCCTAACCCTAATACTAACCCTAACCCTAAACCTTAACACTAGCACTAATGCTGACCGTAACCCTAATACCAACCCTAAACTTGAACCATAACCATGACCTTAACCCTACACCTAACCCAACCCTAACTCAGTCCCTACTTCTGTCCCTGTCCCTGTCACTGTCCATAATGCAAATCCTAACCATAAACCTAAACCTAACTCCTGTACTTAACCCTAACCTAACATAACACTAACTTTATCTCTTTTCTTAACCCTAACTTAAACCTAATCAAACACTAAACCTGTCCCTTACATTGACCACTAACCCTAACCTTAACCCAAAACCCGAAACATTAAAACCTAACCCTAACCACAAAACTCTAAACCCAATCCCTAAATCCATCCTAAACTTCACCCTAAACCCAATCCTAACTTCTAATTTTAACAATAAAACTACCTCTAACCCTCAACCTAACCCTAACACTAACCCTTAAAACAAACCCTAACCTGAACCCTACTCCAACATTAACTGCAACCCTAACCCTAACTATAACCATAGCTCTAATCCTAACCCTAACCCTAACCCTTAACTCTAATGCTAAACCTAACCCCAACCTAAACCCTAACCATAAAACTAAACCTACCCCTAACCCTAACAATAAACCTTAAACTAACCTTAACCAGAATCCTAACCCCAAACTTAACCCCTAACACTAACCCTACCACTAACTCAATACCTAACCCTAACTCTAAACTCTAACCCTAACCCAATCCTTAACCATAATCCTAACGCTAACCATAAAACCTAACCCTAAACCTAACGATAACCCTAAAACATGTACCTATCCCTAACCCTAACCATATCTCTAACACTAAACCCTAATCGTAACCTAACCCTACCCCTAAACCTAAACCTGACACCTAACCCTAAACCTTACACTAAACCTAATCCCTAAGCCCTAACTCTAACCCTAACTCTAACCATCACCATATCCTTAAAACCCTAACCCTAACCCTAAAACCCTAGTTCTAACCTGTAATTGTAATATAATCATAACCCTAAACCTAACCCCAACCCTAACCCCTAACCCTAATTTTAACCTACTCCTAACCCTAACCCCTAACCCTAACCCTCACACTAACTCCGTATCAGGCGGTGGAGAATGTTGAGGGTGAGCGGTCCGGGGCCCATGGGACGATGCGCACCACGAGGCCACGGTCCCGAATGGGCAACTCGGTCCAAAGGGAGGAGACCAGGCGCCTGAAGCGTTGGCGCCAGGGGAAGATGTGAGGCCGTTACGAAAGGGGCTTCGGGGCGAGGAAACGGGCCTGGAGCCCGAGTCGGCCTCTTGGGTGGCACGCGGCGACTCACCGCCAGGGGCTCTTCCGGGCACAATGGCGGCCCCGCAGCTACGCTGTATGCCGACTGCCCTTTCTCCCTGGCAAACGCCGCCCCTCGCTGGGTGCTCAGGCCGGTCGCCAACGCGGCACCCGCCGAGCCTCACTCTCCCGTGTTGCCTGCCGACCTCACGCGCTCCCCGTGTTGTTGGGGCCTGAGGGTGTCTCGGCCACGGTGTGCCGCCCTTGCCCCTGCGAGGAGAACAGTGGGTGACACCCGCACAGCCAGAGGCCATCCTCAGACGCTCCAGGACGTGAAGGGCGGCTATGGGAGGGGAGAATTGGCGGTGCAGGGGACCCAGAGGGGGATGAGGAAGGGGTCGCACGCAAGACGGGATCCCAAAAGGGAAGGGCGTGGGCGCGCCTCAGAGGACCTCGTGGAAGAAGCCGAGGACCCAGACGGGCCACCAGGAAAATGCGCAGGGATCATACCGCCACACACGAGGGCGGCGCTACGACGTCCGGGACTCCGAAATGCCTCAACCACACCACGAGCCTCACCACTGCCCCTTCCCGCCACCAGGGCCACCGTGCAACCCTCGCTGCGGAAGGGCAGTCTGTCCTTTCAATCATCTGGTCCCGGTCTGGAATCCACACCCCAGGGGAAGGCCCTCGCCCCAAGCAAAGCGTCCCGACCCATGTCCACGCAGCACACATTGGCCACAGCTCAAGACCGAAGCACGCAAAGAGCCACTCGAGGCTGAGAAGCAGGAGGCGTCTAAGCCATCCCTGGGTTTAGAAATAGGAGGGACCCTCTCCCTACCTGCCCTGGGGCAGAATCAGAGTTAAATCTTCCTCCCATCTTTATCCAATGGCAGCTTTGTGTGTCCCCTTCTCTACAAAACATGGCATTTCCTGCATCTTCATATGATGGTGGTTTCCCATGACTGCCTTCTCTTTTCTCCCCTCTTGCACTTAGAGTTGGGGTGCAGTGCCCTGGGTTCACTCAATCCCTCCTTTTTTCTTCTCCATGTATCTGCTTCGGCTGTGCTCACTGGTGGCGGCAGTGGAAATGCTGTGTGGTGACCTCCATGGCTTTGGTGTGGGCCTCCCAGGACAAAGAGAAAGTGAGTGTGTCCTTCCCTCACTTTCTGCCACTTGTCTCCAGCCTGGCATCAGCTCTAGCCAGGTCTTCAGCATCAGGAAGACCTTGGAGATATCCTTTTCTAATGTACAGACTAGGAAGCTGAGGCAAATTCTAAGGACTAGAGTCAGAGCTAAGATAAGGCTGAATGAGGGTCTGGTGTCTTGAGAATCTGGGGGCAGAGCCCAGAGACCCAGAGCATATGGGGAAGCTGGTGGTTGTGTGTTCAGGTCAGTTGCTTCTCTCTGTGCCTCAGTGTTCCAAGCACTTTTGTAAGGAAGGGGCTAAGTCCCTTGGGGATGCCTGGAACCTGGCTTCAAGGGCCCAACCACCCTGATTTCCTCCATTCTCCATGGCAGGCCAGTGAGACTGAAGAGAATGACTCAGACAGCTTCATGCACTACATGGATCCACAGCTAGAGTGGTAGGTGGAGACCTGGTGGACTCATACATGGCCATTGTCAACAAGACCGTGAGGGACTTTATGCCTAAGATCATCATGCACCTCCTGATTAACAATGTGGGTATACCGTTGTTGGTTGGTGGGCAGGGGGAGTGCACTTGTGAGACCAGAGAGGCAGAAAGCCAGGTTGGCCTGGGGGAGACATGGGCCAGCCCTGTGGGGCCAGGTCTAGGGAAGGAGGTCCACACCAGAGCCATTCAATAGAAATATAATGTGAGTTTTATATATTGGGTTGTTGGAAAACTCATGACATATTTTTTTATGTTATCGTTGCAAAAATACATCATGACTTTCCCAACAACCCAATATTATCTTATAAGTTCACCTACCCAAGTTGTTTCAAGTATGCATAAATGTTTTCCAGAAGGAGCTAAGAATTTGCGTCTTTTGAGAACTCCCTCCCAGACATTTTGAAATATACACTTTACAGAACCACTATCACCAGTGGTTAGAATCCTGGCTTTGCCATAAATCCCCTGTATGACTTTCAACAAATGAACTACCTTCTCTGAGCCTGTTTTTTAATATGTAGCATACGTATAATAGAGTTGAGGATTAAATGAATATAAAGGGCATAGTAACACAGTGCCTGGCACATAAATGTAGGAGGTGCTCAGCATATATTTGAATAACAAATAAGACACAGGCCTATGGTGTAAAAATTTTAACATCTCTCCATGAATGTCCCAGATCCTAAGCAAGGTAACAACCTGGGGATTTGAAGGAGAATGTTAGCCCTTCCCCTACACACAGACTCACATCTCCATAATGCAAGGACACATTTACACCTGTTACTCAAGGGCTGAGAAAAATTTAAACGTCACCTTTTTTCCTTATTTTGGTCCAGTGCAGCATGCAAGCCCTGGAAAGGGTGTAATAACCCCATTTTACAGATGAGAAAACTGAGGCTGAAAAAGTCTGGGTAAGGAGGTGGCCTAGTTGTATGACAGGCCCTGAGCTGTCCTCCCAAATTTGTGACCTTAAACAGGTCACTTTTCCTCTCTGGGCCATCTGAGGAAAGGATAAGGGTCACGGATGGGGGGTGGGGGGAGCAGGGAAGCAGGGGAGGTGTCTGAATTTAGGCAGAGCCCCTTTCCCAGAGCTCACAGTCCAGCCCACAGTTCTAGCAGGGCCGGTCAGAGAGGGCAGAGTGGTACAGGTGCCAGCCCCCCTTTTTTTTTTCGCCTGTTAGTACGCAAACCAAGGAATTCATCTTTTCGGAGCTGCTGGCCAACCAGTGCGCCTGCGGGCACCAGAGCGCACTGATGGAAGAGTCGGCTGCGCAAGCGCAGAGGCGTGACGAGAGGCTACGCATGTACATATTACTGAAGGAGGCACTCAACATCATCAGAGACATCAAAACGACAACTGTCAGCAAGCCTATGCCCCCGCCTGTGGATGGCTACTGGCTGCAGGTGCAGAGCCTACCGACTGGACGCAGGTATCAGGGCTGGCCCCCACGGCCCCAGAGGCCCCCAGCCCGAAGCCCGTGGAAGGAGGGCCAGAAGCCAGCAGTGGCGGGCCAGAAGCGGGCAGTGGCGCGCCTGCATCACCGGGGCTAGGAGCGGAGCTTAGAGGAAGGCAGGGCTTGTCGCGGGGTGGGACTTGCCGTGGAGTGTTGGCTGCTAGGCGGGTTGGAGCTGGGACATGTTGGAACAACTGGGGCTTAAGCTTTGGCGTTCACCCAGGGTGGGGCGGGGCTTGTGCGCATGGGCGTGGCCAACACCAGGCTGGGGCATGACCTCAAGGTGGGGTGGAGCCGCTAAACTCGCCCTTTCCTGTTCTCCACTTTCTGTAGTCCACAGGTCACCCAATTCCAGTCCCACGCCGCAGCGCCGAGGCCCGCCGTGTCCCCAGCCAGTCCTAGGTCGCGGGGCCCTGTCCCTGAGCCTTTGCCTGCTGGGTGCGCCCTGGGGTGTGGCACTCCCTGTGCCCTCCAGGCCAGGGGCTTCCCCTGACCCCTTCGGTCTCCCCCCCGC
>NW_017732243.1:402564-416261 GCF_001890085.2 Hipposideros armiger | reverse complement strand
CCCCCCCGCCAGGTTCCCTGGTCCCCCAACCTCGCCCCGCCCAGGGTCCCCAGGTGAGTAGGGGCTGAAAGCATCGGCGGGAGAGACCACCGGGCAGGCGTGACCAGGAGGGAGATGAGGCCAGATTCCGGAGCATCAGGCCCTGGCTGCCAGAGCTAGCCCTCTCTATGGAAGGCACTCTTGGAGTGGCCGAGGGCTGGCGGAGTCTGCTACCCTGGAAGCACTGAGTCCTAGAGGTGGTCGTTTCTGGGGAGGGGGCCATGGGGCTCATCCCACCTGCCCCTTTTTTCCAGCACTTGCATGGCGCTTCCCTCCTTTTTCACTTTTCTCTATCTCCCACACATTGCATCCCTCCTCCTTTTACCTTTTGGCTGTCCTCCGTTTTCTATTTGCTGAACACTTCTCTCTCTTATCCTCTAGTGAACCTACCTTAGGTCTTAGGATCTGATGTGTAGATTTTATTCACTAACACTCAGGGCTACCTTGAGGCTTCCGCTTCCAGTCCTGAGTCTTTTGAATTGTCCCAGGAGGGTGTCCTACCTTTGCCCCACACAAACAGAGGCCAATCTGTGACTGTGTGACCAGCAAGGTGTGTGCTGTGTGTGGGCGTGCACACAGGTGTGAGACTGTAAGAGTGGCTCCCAGGCATGGGGTAAGACATGGAACAGCTGGGAAGGGGGTATGGGAGCTATGGGGCAATCTGATGGCTTTTCTGCTTCTCTCTTCCTCTGGTCCAACCTGGCCTGGACCAACATGGTGTGTGTGGGGCAGGAGTGGATGAAGGCTGCCTCTTTCTCAGAGGTTTCCAGAAAAAAAGGGATTCTACTTCATCCCTTGGCTTTGCCTTCCTGATCCATGAACCTTTTTTTAAGAAAGCTCACTCTAATATCTAAGTGTTAGATATCTGCCCTGTTTTGTGAGGAAGGACATATCAGACCAATAGCATCCATGTATGGAGGATAGGGCCGTGGGTCTAGCCTCCATGAACCCAAAATGAAAAACAGGTGGGTCTTACTCCCCACCTGTTTGATCTGATGACCAAAGCAGATGAAGTAACGCAGGAAGCACGGTATTGGTCAAGAGCGCTGGACTGCAGTCCCCAGGTTCTGGTTCACCCTGGGTCTTTAAGCAAGTCACTTTCCCTTCCAGGGCTTCAGTTTCCCTTCTATCAAATGATAATCAATGTTCAGCCTTTTCCCCAGGGTTGGTGTGGGGATCAAGGGAGACAGTGGCTAG
Organism: Hipposideros armiger; assembly: GCF_001890085.2. Classification (NCBI taxonomy): domain Eukaryota; kingdom Metazoa; phylum Chordata; class Mammalia; order Chiroptera; family Hipposideridae; genus Hipposideros; species Hipposideros armiger. The sequence continues at coordinate 415,025 of NW_017732243.1, read as the reverse complement.
ATGGATGCTGCATTAACTGCATATGTGGCTCTAGGAGCACTTGGCTAACTTCCAATGTGAGTTCAGATTCTTAAAGGTATTTGACATGCTGAGGTGTGACATATGGGAACTGTAAGATTTGGTATCTGCTCTAACTGCAGGTTTGCTACACATGGGAAATATTGGGCAAATGATAGCCCTGCCTTAGGGAGGAGAGCAATCTGGAAGAGCTTCAAAACATCTGGACTTCAGTGAAGTCTGGGGACTGATTAAAATAAGGCCCATGTTATAAGCAGTTGGGGGATATTTGGGAAGGGAGAAGCAGCGTGGGCAAAGGTTTGATGTAGGATGCACTGAAGAGACCCACTGGCCAGAGCGGCGGGCAGATAAAATGAGGAAGAATAAGCAAAGGTTGCTGTGGGTATAGTGGGGCAGGTTGGAGAAACTTCAAAGTCCACAGAAGTGTTTAACTCATTGGGACTCAATGCTGTGGACAGCAGGGAACCATGGAAGGCTCTTGGGTGCAGAAATGACAACTGGATTCTAAAAAAGCAAAGCCTGCCTTCTATGGAACATTGCAGGAGGCCCTCTGGGCACACCAGGCACAAGTGTGCAGGGAGCTAGTGCAAATGCCTCCTGTATACAGGCAAGCTTCTGTGCTGTGACTCAACCCATGCATGTACTTGCATGTGCCAAGTGGCTGCATGCCCCAGGTCTGTGCTACATGTTCTGGCCAGTGGGGGTGCCTGTCAGTGAGAGGTGGGGGAAGTGTATGCATGTTGTTTGTAGGCATGTATGTCAGTATGTGCATGCAAGGCCTTGGGACCTCATAGCATATGTGTGCATGCCTGAGCGTGTGTGTGTGTGTGCATGTCCCCCACCCCCAGGTTTGCCTCATTTGTGCATGTGAACTGCCATGTTGATTTCATGCTGTCTTTCTGAATCTCCATCAGTGATTCCTGAGAAGCATCAGCCATGGTAGGTACATGCTTCTCGGCCTGCTGCACTAACAGTGTATCTTCCCCTTGCTGCACCAGCTCCACATTGGAGGGCACACCTGGGACCTCAGAGCCAGGCTTGCCTTCCTCTCCCTTCTGCAGTTCCAGGCTTACTCTTTCTTTTTTCTGTCTTCGCTGCCAGCTGGCTCTCTCACTTCCTTTCTCAGTGAGCCTCGTGACTCAGTGCCACTGCTCAAGACCTCCATAACTGAGCCTAGGGAGCTCTTGGGACAAGCTTCGCACCCAAGCTGGCAGACATGGGTGCTCTCTGGAGTTGTCAGAGGGCAGAGGGCTCGTGGTTTATGATGTAGAGGCAGGGAGCTTGGAGGGAGTTGTGTGTGGGGCTGGACTCAGGCAGCCAGAGTCCTTAAACATCACCGTGGGGGTATCATAATCATTCCCTAATCTGAACCATGCTGTTGGGGCAGAGAAGCCAACTCACAGCTTGGTAGCTCTAGGAACCCAATCTACAATAGAGCAGAAGAAGTCAGAGTCCCACCTCTATCGTGCCAGCAATTGAAGAGTAATCTGGGGTGAAGTGTCACGTCCTGTGTGGCAAGGGCAAATGGGACACGAGAGGGGCGACGCAGCTTGAATAAAGAGACAGAGACAGAAGTAAGATTTAAGAGCGAGACCAAGGGACTCAGCCTTCAGAGATAGACTGAGCCCCGAATCGGGTCGACGCATGGTTTTTATTGATTATTTTCAAGGAAGTAAACTGCTGTGCTGTGAGTCATTAACCGTGTATTATTGTGCGCCTTAAGGCCTTTTCCATTGACCTTTTCCCAGTGTACTCCAGCAAATGCTATGCCTTCGTACTCCACCACATTGCCCCAAGACATAATTACATGTCCTCCCAGGGGAGACAGCTGATATCAGTCCATCAGGTCCCACTCAGACCGAGACACTCTCTCGACTAATGGGTCAGAGGCTAATGCAGAGGGGGTGGTCTAAGAATCGGCTGTAAGGCGACAGTGAAGTCTCTGGTTGTTTGATGATTTCTGACAGCCTGAAGGTTCTGTCCACACAATCAGCCCAGAACATACCTCACAAGCAAGGCAGGGTCCCACAGTCCCTTACCTTACCTCCTTGGTATTGTTGCACCTGCTAGTGCTCAACTGAAGGCAGCATCTTTAGCCTCAGAGAAACCACCTCCCTAGTCCATAGGCTCACAGACCTGGGCCTGTGCCTCCTAGGGGTGACTTACTGTCTTCAGCAAAGGGGATGACAGTGTCTGCTGACTAGGGAAAATCAGCATCTCTGAGTTCCACCCTGGCTTAGTCACAAAACTCACCCAGTGAACCTGCCTGCCACTCTGCCCCTGCCACTGACTCTCGCTCTTCTTTTCCCCAGCAGAAAGGGCCCAGTGTCACCTACACGTCCTGTGGTCCCCTAAATGGCTGAGGTTCCCCTCTTAGACTTATAATCTTATGGCCACTGGCTTTCAGCTGCCTGCCCTCTCTGTCTTCCCAGAGTCTCTTCAAAAAACTCCCAGGCTTTCTGCTCATCCAGAGGGGCCTCCGATGCTCCCTTTAGCCATGCTCTCAGCTTTTATCTCCTGGTTCAAACAGTGTTCTTTCTCCTGTCTTTTTCCATCGGGCCTTGTGGCTGTTACATGGGGCTTGCAGCCCCATATCCTTAAGGCTAGTGGCAGCCCTGAGCTAATGTGTTGAAAGATAAGGGGATCAGAAAAGAGGGAAGCCAGAGGGGGCTGCACATGTGCCTGGAGCTGTGGGAGCACTACCTGGTGGTGTGTGAGAGACCAGCATACATAACAGGGGGAGGGCTGCCCCAGCCTCTGGCCCTCACCGCACCCCAGACCCTTGTGAAGCTCTGGTCCATGCTCATCTCCAGCTCCTCCCTTCTTCCTTTCTTTCTTCGTCTCTCTCATCTATTCAAGAACCCTTGCCCACAACCTCACCTGCTTCTTTTCCTCTGCCTTCTCCTCCCACCCCTGCCAGGCCTTACCTCCCTTGCCTTACCAGCTCTCTCTCCTTCTTTCTCTCTCCTGTTCTCTCTCTTTGCCTTTTCTCCACCTGCCAGCCGATCAAGTCAGACAAGTCCATCCCGTCTTGAGAACCCCAGACTCCCTTTTGACCTCTAACCAGGTGCTTTCTATTACTTGGAGACTTTTTTTCCCAAGCCTGCCTGGATGGCTGTTCTGTGACTTGACAGTGGCTCCCCAGCCCCAAAGCCTCCTCCTTAACCTGTGACAGTCTGTTGTAGTGGTGAGCTTACATACCCAATATGATGTTGGTGAAACTTGTGCCCCACTGTGGTATTGTTCTTGCCTGTTGTATAAATATCTATCAATACTCATGTATAAAATATGTATGCGTACACACATATGTGGCCACCATAACCTCGCCTCTAAAGCTGGGAATCACCATACTGTCCTTGGAGTCTTGTGGTCCACAGGGCCCTGAGATGGAGCACACATCCCATGAATCCGGACCACTCTAATGAGCTTCTCAAACAGATCATAACAAGAAAATGGACAGATGCTGCCTAGAACACCTAAAGGGAGGATGAGGCACCTCAACCAAGATGGAGAGAAAATACAAGAGAGAAGCACAGGTGATTCTACCCATGGAGGTCAAAGCCTTCCCATGACAGACATGAAGTGAGTCCTTTCCCCATCTTGGGATCAGTCCCCTCCACATCTTGGAGTGTATATGCCTTGACCAATAAATAGCTTACAGTCCTATACCTGCAGTAAGCACTGTCTATACACTTAATCCTGTCTCTAGAGTGCCCAAAGAGTCAAGGAATATTATCATGACCCTATCACACTACTTCCTGCAGTAGACATGCCTATACATCCCGTTGCTACCTAAGGTACAGTGACATTGTAGGGCTAACATGACCTCCAGCAACTTAAAATATACTCTAAATGTTCAAGGACACTAAAGTTACTTGTTTCATTTTATACAGGAGTTGGAATTAAGAGAAGGACTTCTGAAAGGTGCATCTGTGGTGGACCACCTGTCTCAGTGTCCACACAGAATAGCCAGGGCTTTACCTGACCACTGCACTGTACACCTGAAGCTGGAGCTGAATAACAATTCAGCTCAGGTTCGCTGACCTTCCCGTTTTTCCAATTGTGAAGCCTGTGGCTGTCTGCCTTCCCCTTCTCTCTGTTGTCTATCCCCAGACCACCTGCCTTGCCCTGCGTGCTTCTCCTTTTTCATCCTGTGGCCACCTGTCTTTCCCTATTCCCCCTTGTCCACCTCGTGGCTGCCTGCCTTCCCTTGCTCCCCCTTGTCCAGCTGACTCTCGAGTGCCTTCATCTGCTCCCTCTTATCCAGCCCAGAGCCGACGGCTTTCCCCGTCAGCCTTTGTCTAGCCCATGGCCACATGCCTTCCACTGCTACTCTTTGTCCAGCCAAGTCCTCTTGCTTTCCTCTGCTCCTGCTTGTCCAGCTCAGTCCTGAATACCTTCCCCTGTCCCACTTTTTACAGCCCGTGGTGGCATGCCTCCCCCCACTCCCACTTGTATAGCCCTTGGCCGCCTGCCATTCTCTTCTCCCAGATGTTCAACCTATGACCGCCTGCCTTCCCCTGCAACCCCTTCTCCAAACCTGTGCTAAATGTACTTCCATGCTCTCCCTTGTTCAACCCATGGCCACTTGCCTATTCCTGGACCCTCTTGTCCAGCTTACAGCCACCTGACTCTTCTGCTCCCCCTTGCCCTGCTCCTCTTGTTCAGCCAGTGGCCTCCTGCTTTTTTCTGCTACACCTTGTCTAGCCCGTGGCCACCTGCCATTCGCAGCTCCTTCTTGTCCAGCCCATGGCCACCTGCCTTCTCCTCTATCCCCTGGTCCAGCCATGGCCACCTACTTCACTTGCTCCCCCTTGTCAAGCCCACCGCCACCTGCTTTCTCCTGCTACCAATTGTCCAGCCCAGGGCCACTTGCCTTCCCCTGGACCCCCTTGTCCAGCCGGTGGTTGCCTGCCTTCTCTTCCTCCCCCTGGTCCAGCCCATGGTTGCCTGTTTCCCCTGCTTTCCCTTGTCCAGCCCATTGCCGGCTGCATTTTCCTGCCTCCCCTTGCTAAGCCCATGGCCACCTGTCTTCCTCTGCTCCCCCTTGACTAGCCCGTGGCCACCTGCATTCCCCTGCTCCCACATGCCAACCCAGAGCAGCCTGCCTTCCCTTGAACACCCTTGTCCAGACTGTGGCTGCCTGCCTTTCCCTGACTCACTTTTCCAGCTCATGATCGCTTGGCTTCCCCTACTCCTTCTGGTCCACCACGTGGCCTCCTGCTTTCCTCTACTCTCGTTGTCCAGCAGAGGGCTGTCTGCCTTTCCATGCTATCACCTGTTCAGCTAAGGGCCACCTGCCCCCACTTCTCTTGTCTGGCCGTGGACACCTGCCTCCCCATGCACCCTCTTGTCTAGTGCAGGGCATTCTGCCTTCCCCTGTTACCACATGTTTAGTCCAGGGCTGCCTGGCTTTTGTCGAGCCATGGACTCCTGCTTTGCCTGTTCCCCCTTGTCCAGTCCTTGTCCGCCGACCTTCTATTGCTCCCTCTTGTCCAGCCAATGACCGCCTGCCTTCTCCTGCTCCCCTTTGTCCAGTGGCCACCTGCCTTCACCTGATCCTCCATGTCTAGCCCTTGGATGCTTGCCTTCTTCTGCTTTTCATAATCAAGACTGCAGCTGCCTGTCTTTCCCTGGTCCTCCTTGTCCACTGCATGACTGCCTGAATTATTCTGCTACCCCTTGTGCAACTCAGTTCCAAATGCTTTCCGCTTCTCCCCCTTGTCCAGCCCAGAGCTGCCTGCCTTCCCCTGTTCCCCCTTGTCCAGGCTGTGCTTAATTATTTTCCCCTGCACTTCCTTGTCCTGGCCATGGCCGCATGTTTTCCCCTGTTCCCCTATGCTTAGCTTAGGGCTGCCTTCCTTCCCCTGCTCCCCCTACTAGGCCCTGATCACATGTCTTCCCCTGTTCCCCTTAGTTCAGCTTGTGATCATGTGCTTACGTCAGCTGCCTCTTATCCTTTTGTGGCCACCTGCTTTCCCCTGCTCCCTTTTGTCCAGCCAGTGGCAGCCAGCTTTCCCCTGCTACCCCTTGTCCAGCCTGTGGTCACTTGCCATCCCATGCCCCGCTTTGTCTAGGCTGTGATTAACTGTTTTCCCCTGCACCCCCTTGTGCAGGCCATGGCCGACTGCCTTCCACTGTTCCCGTTTGTCCAGCTCAGGGCTGCTTGCCTTCCCCTGCCCCCACTTGTCCACCCTGTGGCTTCCTGTTTTTTTCTGGCCCTGTTGACCAGCCCAGGGCTGCCAAGGTTTCCCTGCTCATCCTTGTCAAACCCATGCCCACCTACCTTACCATACACACTGTTGTCCATCCTGAGGTCGCCTGCTTCCTCATGCTACTCCTTTTCTGCCAGTGGTTGCCTTCGTTCTCTTGTTTCCACTTTCCCACCCCTTGGCCAGCTACCTTCCCCTGGATTACTTTGTTCAGCCAATTGCTGCTTGCCTTCCCTCCTCCCCCTGGTCCAACCCATAGCCGCCTGCCTTCACCTGCTCCCCCTTGTCCAGCCAGGGCTGTCTGCCTTCCTGTGCTCCCCGTTGTCAGTCTGTGGACGTTTGCCTTTCCCTGTTCCCCCTTGTCTGGCCCTTGTCTGCCTGACTTCCTCTGGTCCCATTAGTTCAATCTGTGGCCGCCAGACTTTACCTGCTCCCCCTTGTCCAGCTCAGGGCCACTTGCTTTATCCAGGTCCCTCTTGTCCAGCCCTTGGCCGCCTGCCTTCTCCTGCCACCCTTTGTCCAGCCCGTGGCCACCTGCCTTCCCCACCTCCCCCTTAACAAGTCTGTGGCTGTATGTTTACGCCTGCTCTCACGTGTCCAACCCAGGGCTTCCTGGCTTTTCTTGCTCTACCTGATCAGGCTGTGGCCACATGTCTTCCCTTGCTACTCATTCCAGCCCATGTCCTCCCACCTTTGCCTGCTCCTGCTTGTGCAGCCCGTGACCGCCTGACTTCCATTGTTTCTCCTTGTCTAGCTTAGGGCCACCTGCATTACATTGCTCCTTTGTTCCACCCTGTGGCTGCCAGCCTTCCACTGCTTCCCTTGTCCTACCTGTGGCCCCTTGTTTTCCCATGCACCCCCTTGTCCAGCCCTTGTCCACCGGCCTTCCCCTACTCACTCATGTCAAGCCCGTGGCCACCTGCCTTCCCCTCCTCTCCCTTGTCCAGCCCATGCCAGCCTGCACTCTCCTGGTTACCCTTGTGCCAGCCAGGGTTGCGTGTTTTCCCCTTTTCCTCCTTGTCCACTCTGTGGCTGCCTGCTTTCCCCTGCCACTCCTTGTCCTGCCTGTGGCTGCCTGCCTTTTCATATGCACCATAGTGCATCTTGAGGCTAGCCTGCTTTCTCGTGCTACCCATTTTCCAACAAAAGCCACCTGCATTTCTCTGCTTTCCCTTGTCCACCACATGGCCAGATACCTTTCCTTAGACCACCTTGTTTAGTCCATTGTCGCTCGCTTCCCTGCTTCCCCCTGGTGCCGCCCATGGCAGCCTGCCTTCAGCTTCTCCCCCTTGTCCAGCCCAGGAATGCCTGCCTTCCCCTGCTCTCCCTTGTTCAGCCCTTGTCTGCCGGACTTTTTCTTCTCCCGATCATCCAGCTTGAGGCTACCTGCTTTCCCCTGCTTCCCCTTGTCTAGCCCGAGGCTGCCTGACTTCTCCTCTCTCCCTTGTCCAGTTCATGGTTGTGTGCCTACCCCTGCTCACCGTAATACAGCCCATGGCTGCACACCTTCCAACAGTCTCCCTTGTGTACCACGTTGCTGCTTTCATTCACACGCATCACCTTCACCAGCCCATGAATGCCGTACTTCCCCCTTCTTCCCTTTGTCACATTATGGCTGCCTGCCTAAACCTGCTTTCCCTTGACCAGCTCAGGGCTGCCTGCCTTCCCCTGCACTTCCTTGTCCAGTTCATTGCATCCTGCCTTCTCTTTTTTTCTTTGTCCAGCCCAAGGCCTCCTGCCTTCACCTGCTCTTCCTTGTCCATCTTGTGGCTACTTGCCCTCCCCTGTTGCTCCTTGTCAGGCAATGGTTACATGTCTTTGTTTGCTACACCTTGTGTAGCCCATGGCCACCAGCCTTCTATTGCTTCCTTTTGTCTACCCCATGGCTGCCTGTCTTCCCCTGCACCCCGTTGTCCAGCCTGAGGCCGCCTGCCTCCTCATGCTTTCCGTTTTTCAGCCCGTGGCCACCTGCCTTCTCCAGATCACCTTTGTCCTCTCCCTGGCTGCATGCCTACTCCTCCCCTTTGTCAAGTCCGTGGCTGCCTTTTTTCTCCTGTACCTCTAGTTCAGCTTGTGGCCACTTGCATTTCCCTGCTCTCCCTCTCCTTTCTAGACCTTGGCTGCCAGTCTTCCCTGGCTCTCCTTTGTCCATCCTGTGGCCACCTGCTTTCCCCTGCTTCCCTTTGTTCACCTCATTGCCGCCTGCTTCCCTTGCTCCCCTTGACAAGCCCAGGGCTCCGTCCCAGCCATGACACCCTGGGTCTTCCCTTCTGTCCTGGAACTGTGAAAAATGAGCCCTGGTGGGTTCTGAGCCTAGAGTCCAGCTCATGAAGTTGAACAGAATCCCCATGGATCCAGGTGGTAAACTCCCCCGTGCCATGCTACCATCAAAAGCACTGGACTCAGAAGCCAAGGGTGCACCATGGAGGGTGATCAGATGGCACATGGCCTCATTGTGGCTCATCTCGGTGCCTGCAGGGAGGCCTGGAGAAGCTTGACCCATGTGTCTAAAGGTGGCAAACCCTTCCGAGGCAAATGGGTACACCTTGTCACACACACCTGTGCCACACATGGTTAGACCAAAGCCACTTCTTCCCCATGTCTGTGCTCAAGACACAGAGAATGATCCATCCATCTAACAAGTAAATTTTAAGTAGCACTTCTCGGAGTATACATTCACTAAAACATCTTTCATTAGTCCTTGTGCTGTTGTATTATTTAAAAATGATTCCTCTATATTTTCAATGTTAAACAATGTCTTTTGTTTACCTGAGAGTTAGTTGATTCTATTATTCTTTAATACTTTTTTTTCTTTCCACCATTTATTTAGTAAATAAATTGAAGATGGTGATTATATCTTGAAAAGCCAAAAATCAAATTGTAGCTTACAGAAAACCTTTCCCTTATAATATTAACTCTCCTACTTTAAAGTATTATTGCAAGGATGGCTCTTAAAATTTTATTCTTTAATAAAAACAATAATGCTCATTTTATGATATGCCAGGCTCTGTTTGAAGCTTATAACATACCTTAAGTCCTCAGAACTATCTTAAGACATAGGTGTTTTGGCGTCCTCACTCCACAGGTGAAGAAACTGAGGCACAAAGTCAAATAATCTTAACAAGCCAAGCCATCATAGTAAGTGCTGGAGCTGGTGTTGATCTTTGGCTGGCTGGTCCCAGAGTCTGTGCAAAAATCCTCTAGCACAATCTGGGTATGGCCAAAAGCAGACCCACCGTGTATCTCTCTACCAAAATGAAATGCAGAACTTTAGTAAGGAGCACCAGTTAAACCACAAAACATTTGTTTCTCTAAGAACAACATTCCAGCTTTTCAATTTAAACAATTTTATTACCACTGTCTCCGCAGTGGGCTAGCACTGACTAAGCTGATTAAAAAAAAATTCCACAGCAGAGTGATTCACCAGCACCATCATTACGATGTAAATTAGCCCTTTGGAGCAGACAGAAAAAGAATGAGTTTTCGTTCCAAGGGCTTTTGATGACACTAAGCAAGACAGGCATTACAACTAGCATAAGGGCACTTGTTAACTCCCATTGAGAACATGTGCTCTCTCTGTGGATACAAAGCAGGAGGGGTGTGGCCCCTGCCTCCAACAACAGAAGTCAATGTCTCCATTCTGGCAATCTGTTGCAGTCAGACCAAGCTGGGTGGCTTTGACCATATGCTGGTACTTCTTGCCCATTCTCGTAACTAACACTAGCACAATTCAAGAAAAAGCTTTACTGAGGGTTTGGAAAATGGCCGCGGTGAAGAGGTCGCCATGAGATATTGTTCCTCGCAAACCCATGGCAATTCCGACAGTTGGAGCACAGAAAACAATACTCTAAGAAACACGCTGAGCAGCAAAGGGACTCCCACGCAGACTACTTAGAGGTGGGCAGACTAGGCGGGTTCGGGAGGGAGGCGAGGCGCGTGGAGACACGGGCAGCGCCCGGGCTGCTGAGTGTAGGGATCTCAGCAGATTGGAGACTTTCCTCGCCTCTCCTCCAGCCCGCGCGCTAAGACAGAATACTCAGGTCGCGCGCAAAGCAGAAGGAGGAGGAAGGCGCGAGATCGGAGGCTTAGTCTGCTCGTGCCCACGGCGGCGGAGACTGGGGGTCTCAGCAGATAGGAGAGTGCCCAGCGCTCCCTCCACTACCCCTCCGGCGCGCGCGCTAAGGCAGAATCCTCAGGCCACGCGCGAAGCAGAACGGAGGAGGAAGGCACGAGATTGGAGGCTTAGTCTGCTCGCGCCCAGGGCGGCGGAGATGGGGGATCTCAGTAGATTGGAGAGTGCCCAGCGCTCCCTCCACTACCCCTCCGGCGCACGCGCGCGCTAAGGCAAAATCCTTAGGCTGTGCGCTAAGCGGACGGAAGAGAAAGGCGCGAGATCGGAGGCTTAGCTGCTCACTCCAGCGGCGGCGGAGTCGGGGGATCTCACTAGATTGGACAGTGCCCATCGCTTGATCCCTACCCCTCTGCGTGCCCACGCTAAGGCAGAATCCTCAGGCAGCGCGCGAAGCAGAAGGGGGGGGGCGGAGGGGGCATAGTCCGTCTGCTCGCGCAGCTGAGGAGGGTATCCAGGACAGAGCAGACTGTTTTGCAGCAACTGGACACGCTCAACCTCTGGAGCTGAACGTCCTGCCCGGTGTTCGCTAGGATCCACGGGCGCGCAGTTACTGGGGCAAAAATCCCAAACTGGGGAGGAGAAGAGGGAAGCGAGAAGTGTGGAGTCACAGCCCACATCCCACAGTGGTGGAGACGCAAGCAGCTTAGCCAGGGGGTGCCTGGCGTTGGAAGGGGCTTTTTTTTCTTTTTTTTCCTCTTTCTTTTTTTCCACTGTTCTTTCAGATAGGAAAGATAAGCTGCATAGATAAGTGCACACTCCCACCCTCCCTCAGAATCCTTGTCCCCCTCCCGGCCAGAACTGAAAACTGACTTCTGAAGAGAGAAATAAGCCAAAACAAAGGTGCTTCAACTCCGGGGGGGGGGGGTTGAATAATTTACATGAAAAAAGGCGGGAGCAGAACAGCTTTGGCTAGGAAGGCCTTCCAGCAGCTCTGAAAACCCCATCCCCCACCCTCCAATAGTCCCAGTGGAAAGAGCACCTGAAGACGCACATCCAATACACGGCGCAGGAATCTGAGTGCCTCTGGACTGACAGGAGCAGAATTAACACTGACTGTAAAAAAACTACCAATCATACCTCATAACTCCACTCATCTTAAATACACCTATATTAAGGAGGCTGGCTCTGCCCCCACAGATACAAAGGAGAGTGTGTATTGTAGAGGAAAACCTGGAGAGAGCTTGGTGGACTTCAGCCAAGATTGAAACTGATTATCTCTTGTTTTTTCCTCCCTTCTTGGGTGTTTTAAATTTTTTTTATTATTATTTTTATTTTTATTATTGTTTTTATTGTTTTTAGTTGGGGCTTCTCTTTTGGTAGGTTATATTGTTATTGTTAATTGAGTTCTCTTGGATGTTCTGGGGTCTTGTTTTTGTTTCCCATTGATTGTTGGCATTGGTTGTTTTTGGATTTTTCTATTTCATTAGGAATTTTAGTTTTTTTATATAGGCATATATGTGGATATATATGTACATATATAGGGGTGTAGATATATATATATATATAATATATATTTCTTTCTTTCTCTCTGTATTCTTCTCTCTTTCTTTCCTTTTCTTCTAACCTCTATCTTGCCCTTCTTTTCTGCTTCCTTGTCATAGCTTGATTTACCTCCTCCGTTCCATTTTTTCGGCAAATTTGTTTGTTTGTTTGTTTGTTTCTTTTCTCTTCTCTCTTTCTTTCTTCATCTTTTCTCATTACTGTTGTTGTGTGTCTGCTCGTTTGTTTTTCTCCTTGTGCTTGATTGTTATTTCTATACATGTGGAGGGTAGGGTGATGGTTCTTTTGTACATCAGAGAGTATTTGGTTACCTTTGGTTGCTGTTGTGGTTGTGCTTGTTGATCTGTTTTGCCTTAAAACATGCTCTACGGCAGGGTCCAACCAAAGAAGCACAAGAATCATCACACCCAGAGACCAACTTTAGATAAAACTAGAGCATTACAGGATCTGACCTACAAGATTCACACTCAAAGGGAAATCGCTACAGGCACAAGAGCCCCTTGGGGCCAAGCTTCATCAGAGGGATCAACCCTCAGACAACAGTTTATAAACTTTGGACACAGCTAATCCTCACGGCTAGTCAGCTTGGGAGTCAAGCC
>NW_017732243.1:382687-398321 GCF_001890085.2 Hipposideros armiger | reverse complement strand
TGTATTTCTGAAATTGATGTTGAATAAGATTGTATGTCAACTATAATTATATATACATTTAGTCTCGGGACATGGAATAGAGAGGGGGATTGGAATCAATGGAATTGTAATAGATAAGCATGATATCAGGGGTGAGAGGGCAATACATGGGGGAGGGGGTTTGTTACTGTGTGAGGGTGAAAAGGATAACTATTGCATTGTTCTGTACACTTGAAACTAACAATAAAAAAATAAAGAAAGAAAGAAAAAGCCCTACTGAAAAAGTGAGGTACAGCTACCCCTACACCATAAGAAATGTAGGTAAGCATGTAGCTGTTAGTGAATTATTTCAGTCTGCTTGAACAAGAGTTCCTGGAATTGCACTGCAATGCCTAATGTTTGAAAGAGACTACACTGAAGTCATACGAAACTAAAAGCATTAACAAACACTTTGCCTCCTAAGAGGGGGAACAGTGTATTTTCGTTTAGAGTGGCTTTGCAATATCAAACATGTATTTCCCTAGAAGAAGGCTGAAAGATGGGTTTCCTCTAAAGCATATTTGCAATGTTAATCACATGCCTGCCTGTGGAGCCAACAGGAAAAAAATGAGTTTTCATTCTAATTGCGTTTGCTGACACTAAGGTCGAGAGACATTACAGTCGGAATTAGAAAACGTGTTGGCTCCCATTGAGAATATGGGCTTTCTCAATAGATACAAAGCGCAAGTGGTGTAGCCCCTGCCTCCAACAACTGAAGTCAATGTTGTTGTGTCAGGCGACCAGATGCAGCCAGTTCAAGTGAAATGGATTCAATAGTATGCTGGTAATTCATGTTTGTTCTTGTAACTAACATTAGAACTATTCAAGAAAAAGACATGCTGAAAACTACATATAAACCTACTTGTGCCCTGTAAAGTATGTAGGTAAGTGTGTGGCTGTTTGCAAAAGCATTCAGTCTGCTTGAACAGAAGTTCCTGGAATTGCAGTGCAAAGCCTAATGTTTGTAAAAGACTGCTCTCAACACATATGAACTTCAAAGCCATTGCAAACACTTTGCCACCTAAGAGAATGAGGAAGAGTGTCTTTTCATATAGAGCAGCTTTGCAATATCAAACACATGTTTGCCTCAGAGAAAGCAGAAGAATATGTTTTCGACTAAAGCAGGTGTGAAATGTCAAGCACATGTCTGCCTATGGAGTAGAAAAGAAAAGAATGAGTTTCCATTCCAAGCACTTTTGCTGACAGTAAGCAAGAGAGACATTACATCTAGCATTGGGCACTTGTTGACTCCAATTGAGAATGTGTGCTCTCTCTATAAATACAAAACATGAGTGGTATGGCCCCTGATTCCAACAATAGAAGTCAATGTCTCTGTGTCTCATAACCTGGAACAATCAGTTCAAGAGGGTTGGTTTCACCCATATGCTGGTACTTCTTGTCCATTCCCGTAACTAACTAATGTTAGAATCATTCAAGAAAAAGGACTGCTGAAAATGTAATGTAAGGCTACACTTGCATCATAAGGAATGTAGGAAAGTGTGCAGCTTTTTCCAAAATATTTCAGTATGCTCAAACAAGAATTTCTGGAATTGCACTGCAATGCATAATGTTTGAGAAAGACTGCACTGAAGACATGTGAAACTCAAAGCAGTTTCAAACACTTTGCCTCCTAAGAGGAGGAACAATGTGTTTTCATTTAGAGTGTCTTTGCAATATCAAGCACATATTTCCCTAGGAGGAGGTGGAAAAATGCATTTTTGTCTAAAACATATTTGCAATGTTAATCACATGTCTGCCTGTGGAGCAAATGAGAAAAAAACGAGTTTTTGTTCTAAATGAGTTTGCTGACACTAGGGAAGAGAAACATTAGAGTTATCATTAGGGCACTTGTTGACTCCCACTGAGAATATGGGCTGTCTCAATAAGTACAAAGCATGAGGGCTGTGGCCCCTGCCTCCAACAAGAGAAGTCAATGCTGTCAAATCAGGCGACCTGGTGCAGCCAGATCAAGCAGGGTGACTTCAACCTTATGTGGTACTTCTTGTCCATTCCTGTAACTAATTAATGTTAAGATCATTGAAGGAAAAGCCCTGCTGATAACGTGGTGTAAGGCTACCCGTGCACCATAAGGAATGTAGGTAAGTGTGTAGTTGTTGTCAAAAGCATTTAGTCTGCTCAAACACGCATTCCTGGAATTGCAGTACAAAGGCTAATGTTTGCAAGAGACTGCATTCAAGACATGCGAACCTCAAAGCAATTGCATACACTTTGCCACCTCAGAGGAGGTAGAGTGCATTTTTGTTTAGAGCAGCATTGCAATATTAAACACATATTTGCATAACTAAGACAAGGCAGAAGGATGTATTTTCGACTAAAACAGGTTTGCAATGTCAATCATAAGTGTGCCTTTGGAGCAGACAGGGAAGGAATGAGTTTTCTTTCCAAGCAGCTTTGTTGACACTAGGGAAGCTAGACATTACAGCTAGCATTAGGGCACTTGTTGACTCCCACTGAGAATATGGGCTGCCTTAATAGAGAATGAGTGCTGTGGCCTCTGACTCCAACAACTGAAGTCAATCTTCTCATGTCTGGTGACTTGGTGGAGCCAGTTCAAGCGAGGTGGCTTTATCCACTTGCTGTACTTCTTGTCTAGTTCCATAACTAACATTAGAAACATTCAAGAAAAAGGCCTGCTGAAAACATGATGTAAGGCTACTCCTGCACCATAAGACATGTAGGTAAGTGTCTAGCTGTTGGCAAAAACATTTAGTCTGCTTGAACAGGCATTCCTGGAATTGTATTGTAATGCTTAATATTTGCAGGACTGCACTCAAGACATACGAATCTCAAAGCAGTTGCAGACACTGCCACCTAAGAGGAAAAATAATTCCTTTTCATTTAGAGCGGCTTTGCAATAACAAACACATGATTGCCTAAAAGAAAGCAAAGGATGGGTTTTCAACTAAAGCGCATGTCTGCCTATGGGAGAAGAATGAGTTTTCATTCCAAGCGGGTTTTCTGACACTTAGGAAGAGAGATACTACAGCTAATATTAGGGCACTTGTTGACTTCCATTGAAAATAAGGGTTCTCTGAATAGATAAAAAGAAAGAGTGGTGTGGACCTTGCTTCCAACAATTGAAGTCAATATCTCCATGTCTGGCCACTGGATGCAGCTAAATCAAGCAGGATTGCTTCGACAGTATGCTGGTACTACATTCTTGAAACTAAAATTAAAGCCATTCAAGACAAGGCCTGCTGAAAACATGATGAAAAGTTATCTCGACTTTGCAAATATTGTAGGTTAGTGTGTAGTTGCTGGCAAATCATCTCGGTCTGCTTGTACAAGTGACTGCATTGAACCACAAAGCAATTGCAAACATGTCATCACCTAAAAGAAGGAGGGAGGGAGTGCTTTCGTTTAGAATGGCTTTGCAATATTAAACATACCGTATTTGCCGGCGTATAAGACGATTTTTTGGCCCTGAAAAATATGCCTCCAAGTGGGGGGGTTGTCTTATACGCCAGGTACACTTCAGATAGACTGCCCATAGTGCTTGCCCCGTGCCATAGTGGCCTCCCGATGCCCGCCCACTTCATTCCACATACCGTTCAGGCATCAGCAGCGCTGCTGGGTGTATGCTCGGCTGTTATGCGATTTTGCTGTTATGCGATTTTACCACACTCGCAAAATCGCACACAGCCGACCATACACCCAGTATGATAGCACAAAATCACGAATCGCGATACCATACTGGGTGTATGGTCGGCTGTGTGCGATTTTGCGAGTGTGGTAAATTCGGGTTACCGTATATTTCTTTACATATGCATTGAAGATTCGCGATTTTGCGCTATCATGGTGCCTGTTAGAATGTTGAAGAGCTCGCACTTGCGCACTAGTGAGGTCCCAGGGAGATGCTGATGCAAAGGTGGACCAGACTGCTATAGTGACAGGGCGGGCAAACAGGGAGCAGGGACCAATCAAATCAGGCTTTGTATACAGCCAACAGCCAACCACAATACTGCACCATTGTACAGTACAGCATAGAAAATGTCGACCAGTCAAACCTCTATCATCCCTATCATGGCACCAGCCAAAAGAAAGAAGTATGATGCAAATTTTAAACTGAAAGTTATAAACTTTGCTAAGGAAAATAATAATTGTGCTGCTGCAAGACAATATGGAGTAACAGAAAAGATGGTTCGGGACTGGAAATCAAATGAGAAAGCATTAAAGAGTATGCCAAGGGGTAAGTGTGCATTAAGAAGAGGCACCCCACACTGGCCAGAACTCGAAAAACATGTAGCAGACATGGTGGCTCAACATCGCCAAACGGTTATGTGGTGACACGAAATACAATACGCTTGTTTGCACTTCAGTGGGCCAAATCAAATCTGATATTGTTTTACCTTTTATTTGGTGTGTGGAAGGTGTGCGGAAGAGGGGGTAGTCTTATACGGTGAGTATATAACAAACTCTGTATTTTGAGTGGAAATGTTAGGGGGTCGTCTTATACGCCCAGTCGTCTTATACGCCGGCAAATACGGTAGGTTTGCGTTCTTAACCAACAAAGTGGTAGGATTTGTTTTTGTCTAAAGCTGGTTTCCCATACCAATCCCATGTCTGCCTATGGGGCAGACAAGGAAAAAATGAGTTTTCGTTCCACGTGGGTTTGCTTATGCTAGGGAAGACAGACATTACAGCTAACATTAGGGCACTTGACTCCCATTGAGAATATGGGCTATCTCAAAGACCCAAAGCACAAGTGGTATGGTGTCATGTCCAGCGTGGCAAGGGCAAATGGGACACAAGAAGGGTGACGCAGATTAAATAAGTACTCGTGAGACAAAAGTCAGATAGGAACGAGACCAAGGGACACAGCCTGTGAGACTGAGCTCTGAATCGGGTCTTTGTATAGCTTTTATTGAGAAAAAAATCAAAGGAAGTGAAACTGAATTACTCAAAGATCCATGTGCTACGTGCCTTAAGGCTGTCTTCTATTAACCAGCTCCCATTGTATTCCAACATGTACTATGCCTTCACACAGCCTGCACAACCCTCAGGACAGCATTATCGTGTCACGTCCTATACAATTAAGGGAGATGACCGATATCATTCCACCGGGTCTCAGCATTCCGAGACACTCCCTCAAGATCTCATTAGGTCAGGGATTACTGCGGGGGTGGGGTGGGGGGTCGTGGAGATAGCTGTAAGGCAACAGCATGGCCCCTGCCTGCTACAACTGAAGTCAATGTTGTCCTGTAAGGTGACCTGATCAAGCAGAGTTGCTTTGAAAATATCTTGGAACTTCTTTTCTGCTCCTGTAACTTACAAACATAAACATTCAAAGCAAGTGCCTGCTGAAAACTTGAAATAAAGCTACTTCTGTACTATAAGGAATGTAGTTATGTGTGTAGATGTTGGTAAAAGCACTTAGTATGCTCAAACAAACATTGCTGGAATTGTACTCCAAAGCCTAATGTTTGCAGTAGACTGTACTATAGACATACTAACCTCAAAACAATCACAAACACTTTGCCACTTAAGAGGAGGAAGAGTGCATTTTTCTATTAGACTGGCTTTGCAATATCACATTCATTTTTCTAACACGTTGCAGACCAGTGACACAGATTTGCATCTATACACTACAGTTGTGCAAGATGATGATGCACATCTGTGTTTTTAACACGTGCTTGGTTTTCACACGCTATGCACTTAGCTACACAATATATGGAGCCTTTCTCTCAATGGTTCTGCTGATGAATGTTTATAGAAATGTGACATCACTTCAAGTTCATGATCCGTGATAAATCTGTGATAAAGTGACAAAAGACTAGATTACAGATAAAGTGAAGACAGACAGACACAGACACAGATGCAGGACACCCAGGAACATCAACTCAAACCCCTCATGTGCCTCATGAGGAACCCCCTGGGAAACTTCCAGTTGATATGCACAAACATGCTACAGAACATTGTTGGAAGTGAACAGGGTAAAAAAAATATCCTGCTAAGAGGTGCCAAGTTTGTGCTGCCCACAAAAAAAGAAGTGAAACTCGGTACATCTGCAAGTTCTGCTTAGTGCCACTCCATAATGCAGAATGTTTCCAAAAGTAGCACACCTTCAAGCACTACTAGGGACTTTGGTGAGTATTTCCTGAAAATTTCAGTTCATAAAAATAGTGAATTCATTATAAATGTGTAAAAAAACAGTATAAAATTTGATTTGAATGGTTTAAACCTCAGGAACATGCATTGAAACAACTTAAATGCCCCATCCTCAATGTGCTAAAATCTATAGAGTGCCTCAGCCTCTGTCGACTGCTCCCACCAGGCACTTGTCATACAGAACCAGTACTGCTGCCTGTGTGAAGCCATCTGTGAGTGCTGGGGGTGGAGCTGGGTGACACCAATTGCCCCCACCCACTTACAGAGTCACTGTGATGCTGTGTCTCACAGAGGCAGGGGCTGGTCTTGGACGGGGAGTGGTTGCCTATGTCCTGCATGTGTTTTGTGCACTGGCTGGTATTGTGGCCTCAGACACAGTCCTTCCTGACCCATCTTAGGGATTGGAGAGCACTGTCTCCTGAGAGGTTTTTCGGATGAGTCCCTCTTTCACTGGATTACAAAGCAGGTAAAATCTCAGTGAGTGGCCTTGATGGGAGGTCCAAATGTAATGGTAGAATCTGAGTCCAGCCTCCAGGCCTCAAACCCTGGCTCCACGTAGCAGACATGGCTGAGGGAAGGCACACCACCATTCAGGCACAGGTCATTTCTGACTCTGACTTGGGCAGCTGTTGCCCTTTTGTCCCCCTATAGGCATTAGCAGCTCTGACCCTCCTTCACAGGTTGCTGACAGACTGCCTATCTCCAATTTTTCATTCCGGGAGCATGAAAGCAAAACATTATTGTGTGTGCAACAAATGCTTTTTGGCCTCAACCATCACTGCATTCAATGAACAACTGGTAGGGGGCAAGAATTAGTAGTGAGGAACAGGGTAGGGACTGTGGGTGAGAGCTGTGTCCCATCCCCTAGTGCAGCTGCAGTCGAAGTCTCTCTGGTGTCCTGGTCTGTTCGTGAAACATGTTTGTGTGGAACCATCTCTGGACATGCAATGTCAAGCCTGTCTTCACAAAGTAAATTACTGGAGACACCCATTAGGATTGGCGAGAAACCAGCCCCTGTCCATAAGACATGGGCTGGGCTGGCAAGTCCTTACTTCACTGGCCTGGTTCCCTCCATCTTTGGCCCACCAGGGCTCCGAGGCCCAAGCACAGAGGATATAGCCTGAAGACTGTGCCAGGAGTAAGTGTCCAGCCATAACAAAAAGCATTTTTTCTGTCAGCTTAAGGTGCAGGGCCTGTGGTTTATGAGGCTGTCAGTCAGCTCTGTTGACTGTAAAGAGCTGTACGTCACCAGGAGAAACAAAAGCACCTTTCCAGTAACCTGCACCACACTTAGAAAAAAGAGGCCTTTGCTGGCATGTCGCATGGCCTGCCAGCTGCCATTTAGGTGGAGGGTGGAACAATCTCTGTGGTTCACCCCCAGTTGGCAGCAAAGGTGCAAAGTGCCCTCCCAGCCAACAAGCAAGGGACTTGGAGTGTGAAATGCTTCACTTGTGTCTTCCTGGAAAGAAGCTTCACTATTTTGAGCAGAAAAAAATCCAATGGTCCCGTAATTAGAAAAATCCAATCAGAATTGTGTGGCTAGGCAGGACCTGGGAACTCTTGTCTTGCCTCTGTTCCTACAGAATAGGGTCCCCAAGAGATCAGGCGGCAGGGTGCAACCCTAGGCCTCGTGCTGGCATGACCCCTCCCTTGCACCAAGCTCCTTAGGGCTGGCATAACCACCATTTTTCAAAGTCTTGGCGATGAAGGATGGGGAGCAGTATGGAAAATGAACTAAAGCAACTTACGTTCTCTCGATAAACAATAGCGGTCAATATTAGAAAATATGCCCCATTAGAAATTACTATTTATACTCCAGAAGAAGAAGAAATAACCTATCTAAGTTAGCAGATGAAATACTATGAGTGTTCACCCCAGTATAAAAAGGTCACTTGCATTGGGGCAAAAGAGAATGGTTTGGCACTGGAGTCTCAAAAGGAGTGAAATGCAGTAACCAAATGACTACAAAGGAAGGATCTCAGAAGGAACTGAAGACATTATCCAAAAGAAGGAAGCAAATTCATTAAAACATAATAGTATGTATCTATGGATGTTTTCTCTGCATGTTAATGTCGACAAAAAAAATCCAGCCTAAGAGAAAACTTATTAATTTATTTGAGCCAAACATGACAATTGCTGGAAAGCAAAGTCTCAACGGATTAAGAAAATGCTTCAAAAAAATCGTCATTTTGCAACTTATTTTATATGTTAGAATAAAAAGAATAAGGTACATGAAATCCATTGGTTGTAGATTAAGGGGGTAGGAGAAAGCAAAGTGGGGAAATCTCTGGGATTGGATAAAATTGAAATGGAGAGACACACACTTCTTTTACATTGGTGGGTACAGCATAGTTAATAGCATTTTACAGCACATAAAAATAGTATTTGGGGAACAAGATAATGAGGGATTTTGTAGATTCCTGCTCTGGTGTTGTGCCTCCTGGGGGTCTTGAAACAGATTACACTGATATTGCTAGGGAATGTTGTCTTAGATGCAAAAAAGACTACAAACATGCTTAAGGTAAAGATTGACCTTTGTCAAGGAAGCTACAGGCAAAAGGTGTGACTTCCCGCCATGGCCCACCTTAGGAATTTTTATGTTCACATCATCCTCTGTAGTTATTTTCAGTCTACTGAGCTTGTCAGGTTTAACATAGGGCCCCTTTTCTGTCCACATTAAGATAATTTTAATGCTCAGGAGAAGGGTTAGGGATATCTCTACACATAATATATTTTCAACAATGTTCTTAAGGAATATCTCACTTGAGTGATTCCCTGTTTTCAGACTAAAAAAAGCTAGGTCAGGAGTTAAATGATTGCAAAGGGTGCTGTGAGGCCTTGGAATGCATGCTAAATGGCTCTGGGTACTGCTGTGAAAACTTCAAGTTCTTTACTTGAATTCATCTGAATTGTATCCTTGCTCTATGAAAAAGGGTAAATTTGCATCTTGATGATGGTGCTGGTGAATCACTCTGCTCTGAAATTTTTCTAATCAGCTTAGAGCTAGCCAACTGCAGAGACAGTGGTAATAAAATTGTATAAATTGAAAAGCTAGCATGCTGTTTTTAGAGGAACAAATGTTTTGTGGTTTAACCTGTACTCCTTATTAAAGTTCTGCATTTCATTTTGGTAGAGAGATTCACATCATCACACACCGTGGGTCTACTTTTGGCCATACCTAGTCCGTGCTAGAGGATTGTTGCATAGACTCTGGAACCAGCCAGCCAAGGATCAATGTCAGCTCCAACACTTTCTACAATAGCTGGGCAAGTTAGAATTTTTTGACTTGGTGACTCAGTTTCCTCACATGTGGAGTGAGGACGCCAAAATACCTATGTCTTAAGATTGTTCTGGGGAGTAAAAGTATGTCATGAGCTTCAAACAGAACCCAGCATATAATGTTTGAGCAATCATTGTTTTTATCGAAGAATTAAGTATTAAGGGCCATCCTTGCAATGGAATTTTAAAGTAGAAGAATCAGTATTATGAGGAAAATGGTTTTCTGTAAGCTATAATTTGATTCTTGGCTTTTGAAGAAATAGTCACGTTTTTTCAATTTATTTACTGAATAAATGAAGGAAAGACTAAAAAAGTTGTATAAAAGAATAGTGGATGGGCCGGCCGAGTGGCGCGTTGGTTAAGAGCTGACTTGGGATGCCAGAGGACCCCGGTTCAGATCCCACATATGAGGGCCAGTGACACCACCCTCTACAGCTAAGATGCTGAACAACAGCTCAACATGGAGCTGGGCTGCTGTGAGATCACCGGCGACAGCATAGGCTGCAGCCACTGCTGCAGTGGTGTCATGGGCTACCATGTGTAGCCAACAGCCAGCGTGAGCGACCAGCAGCCACAGTGAGCAGCCGTCCAGAAGCCGGCGACTGATCTGCCTCGCCTGGGAAGAGCGCAATGATGGTGCCAACTTGGGCCAGTGAAGCAACGTCCTCCACAACTAGACTGAAGAACCAAAGGACAGCAACTTGTCTGTTCCCCTTCCCCCAATTCCCCAGCACTGTTCCCATCCCCCAATTCCCCATTAAAAATCTTTAAAAAAAAAAGACTAGTGGAATCAACTAGCTTTCAGGTGAACAACAGATAGTAACATTTGAAATGCAGAGGAATTGTTTTTAAAAAATAGAGCAGCACAAGGACTAATGGAAGATGTTTTAGTGAAAGTATACTCCAAGAAGTGTTACTCAAATTTTATTTTTTAGATGGATGAATTGTCCTCTGTGTCTTGAGCACAGACATGAGGCAGGAGTAGTTTTGGTCTAATGATATGTAGCACAAGTGTGTGTGTGACAAGGTGTCATGGGACTTGGAAGGCTGTGCCACCTGCAGGCAAAGGATCAGGTTTGTCCAGGCTTGCCTGCGGGCATTGAGACCAAGGACAGTGAGTCTGTTTACCATCCAATCACCCTCTTTGGTACACCCCTGGCTTCCAAGTCCAGTGCCCTTGATGGTTGCATGGCACCGGGGAGCTTATCACCTGGTCACATGGGGATTGTGTTCAACTGCAATGAACATGAGCACAACTCCAGGCTCAAAGCACATCAGGGCTTATTTTCCATGTTTCCAGGGCTGAAGGGAGTCGTGGCTGGGATAGAGCCCTAGGCTGGTCAAGGGGGAGCAGGGAAAGGCTGGTGGCCACAAGCTAGACAAGAGAAAGAGAGCAGGGGTAGGCAGGAGGACACAAGCTATACTAGGGGGACAGGGAAAGAAATGTGGCCACGGGCTGGAAATGGGGAAACAGGGGTAGTAATTCTGCCATGGGGTGGACAAAGGTGATTATGGGAAGGCAGGCGGCCATGGGTTGAACAAAGAAAAGCAGTGGATGGCTAGTGGCTACAGGCTAAACAAAGGAGCGGAGTAAGGCAGGTGGCCCTGAGATGGAAGAAGAGAAGCAGGGAGATGCAGGCGGCCACAGGCTGCACAAGGGAGAGCAGAGAAAGGTCGGTGGACATTGGCTGGACAAGGGGTAGCAAGGGAATACATGGAGCCATGGTCTGACAAGGGGGAGTAAAGGAATACAGGCAACCATGAGGTGGACAGGGGGAGCAGGGAAAGATAGGTGGTCTTGGGTTGAAAAAAGGGGAAGAAGAGAAGACAGGAAGCCACGGACTGGACAATGGGGTGCCGGGGAAAGCAGGCATCCAGACCCTGAGCAAGCGGGAACTGGAGAATGCAGGCAGCTCTTGGCTGGAAAGGGGGAGCAAGCAAAAGCAGGCAACCACGGGGTCGACAAAGGAGAAGAGGGGAAGGCAGGCAGCCACGGGTTGAACATAAAAGAGCAGGAAATTCAGGCGGCACTGAGCTGGACAACGGGGAACTGGGGAAGTCAGGTGGCCTGTGGAGGACAATAAGGAGTGGGGGAACGAAACCGGCACTGGGTTTGACAAGGGGGATAGGGGCAAGACAGGCAGCCATGGGCAAGACCAGGGGGAACAAGGGAAGACAGGAGTCCCAGAGCTGGAAAAGGGGCAACAGGGGAAAGCAGGGGGCCCTGGGCTGGACATGTGGGAGCAGGTGTAGGCAGGCAGCCACAGACTTGTCAAGGGGCAGCAGAGGAAAGAAGGCAGCTACAGGCTGGACAAAGGGGAGCAGGGGAATGGCAGCGTCCATGAGTTGGACAAAGAAAAGCAGTGGAAGGCTGGTGGCAACGGGCTGGACAAACAAGCAGGGGAGGGCTGGCAGACTGGGGCAGGACAAGGGGTATCAAAGGAACAAATGTGGCCCGACCTGACAAGGGGAAGCAGGGAAGGGCAGGCAGCCACGGGATGAACAAGAGTGATCAGTGGGAGGCAGGTGGCAACTGGCTGAAAAAGGGGTAGCACAAGGAGGCAGGCAACCTCAGGCTGGACAACGGTGTGCAGGGGAAGACAGACAACCACGGGTTGGACAAGGGGGAGCAGGGGAAGGCTGTCCAAAACAGGCTGCACAATGGGTAGCAAATAAAGACATGCAGCCATGGCCTGACAAAGGGAACCAAGAGAGGGCAGGCAACCATGGGCCTGAAAAGGGCAAGCAGGGGAAGGCAGATGGCCCTGGGATTGACAAGTGTAAGCAAGGGAAGACAGGCGGCCAAAGGTGGACAAGCAAGAACAGGAGAAGACAGGTCAGCCTGGGCTGGACTTGAGGGAGCAAGGGTAATAAGGTGACAACAGGCTGGTCAAGGAAGAACAGGGAAATGCAGGTGGCCACGGGCTGGACAAAGGGGGCAGGAGAAGGCAAGCCACCATAAGCTAAACTAGAGGCAACAGTGGATGGCTAGCAGCCATGAGTTGGACAAAAAAGACCAGGGGAAGACAGCCAACCCATAACTGAACAAAAGGGAGCAGAGAAGGACGGTAGACTAGGACTTGACAAGGGTGTCCAGAGGAAGGCAGGCAGCCCTGAACTGGACTTCAGGTACTAGAAGAAGGCTGGCTAACACTGTCCCTGAAACTAACCCTAACCCTAACCCTCACCTGAACCCTTTTCCCTGACCCTGACCTCGACACTAACCCTAACTCTAACTCTAAATCTAACTTAACCTTAACCCTAAACATAACCCTAACCCTAACACCCAAACTCTATACCTGACTCTGACCTGCACCCTGATTCTGACCCTGCCATTAAATCCTAAAGCTAACACTAACCTTACCCAGCCCCAGCCCCAGCCCCAGCCCCAACCCCAGTCCCAACCCAAACCCTAAACCTAACCCTAACTTAACTTCTAACCCTAACCCTAACTCTAATACCTAACCCTAACTCTAACCCTAATCTTAACCCTAATTCTTCTACCTAACCTTAACCCTACCCCTAAATGTAGAGACACATTAGGGACTCCCCCACAAGAGCCTCAAAACCAAGATTGTAAGGTTGCTGCCTTCAGCAAATACTCCACAGTCAACTAAGTGTTAATTGAGAGAGCCTGGATGCCTGCCACACTGAAATCAGTGTGTACTCAGCCAAAGTCCTTCAAACTGTTTAGCTCCTCTTGAACTAAAAAAATAACTCTTAGATTAAGCATTTCTCCCTTAGCCACAGAGGTGTGGTTGTTATTTTCTACCACCAGTTTTTCTTTTATCTCTAATAAAAGACTGAAGTCAGCAAGGATGCAGAGTCAGATGCGCTGTCTGTCCTCCTCCTTGTTCTTTGCTTTGCATTTCTGTCTTGTCTTTGGCATTTCCGGTCACAAGCGCAACATCTAACCCTAATCCAACTTAACCCTAACCCTAACCCCTAACCCTTGTTCCTAACCCTAAACCTAACCCTTGTCCCTAACTCTAACCTGAACCCTAAACCTAACCGTGTACATAAACCTAACCCTAACCCTATCCTTGTCTCTAACTCAAACCGTAAACCTAACCCTGAGCCTAAACTTAACCCTGTCCCTAACCCTGAATCTAAACCTAACCTTAAACCTAAACCTAACACTAACTGTAAACCTGTGCCTAACCCTATCTCTAAACTTGTCCCTAAACCAAACCCTAATAATAATCTTAACCCTAGCCTACTCTATCCCTAACCTTAAGCCTAACCTTAATGATAATCATCTCTCTAAAGCTAAAGCTAACCCCATCCCTAACCGTGTCACTAACCCTAACCTTAACTCTGTCCCTAACCTTAATCCTAATCCTGTTCCTACCCTTAATCCTAACCCTAATTCTAAACTTAAACTGAAGCTTAAACCTGTCTTTAACCTTAAACCTAAACCTAAACCTGTCCCAAACCCTTACCCAACAATATCCCTGTCCCTAACCTTAACTCAAAGCCTAACCTAACCCTAAACCTGACCCTTCCTCTAACTCTAACCCTAATTCTAACTTGTACCTAACATCACCCAAACACTAACCCTGTCTCAAACCCTAATCATAACCCTAAACCTATACCTAATCTTAACACTAAACTGAATCCTAACCCATCTGTGTCCTTAATTACAAATCTAACCCTATCCCTAACCCTGTCCTTAACCTTAACCCTAACCCTAACAGTAACTGTGTCCCTAACCCTAACACTAACAGTGTCAACCTTAACTCTAACCTTAACCCTACCCAAAACCTTAACCCTAACCATGTACCTAAACTTAATCCTAACCCTAAACTTGTCTCCAACTCTATCCCTAACCCTAACCTTAATGTTGTCATTAAACGTAACCCTAATGTTAACCATGTTTCTAACTCAAACCCTAACCTTACCCTAACCATGTCCCTAACCTTAACCCTAAAACAAACACTGTCCCTAACCCTAACCCTAGCCCTAACCCTGTCCTTAACCTTAATCCTGTTTTTAACTATAACCCTCAACCTAACTCTAACCCTAATCCCAAACCTAACCTTAAAAGTGGCCAAAACCTTAACCCTAATTTTAACCCTAGCCCTGTTTCTAACCCTAATCCTAACACTGCCCTAACATTAAACCTGTCCCTAATTCCAACCCTAACTCTAACTTTAACCGTGTCTCTAACCCTATCCTACACCTAACTCTAACCTTGTCCTTAACCATGACCCTAACCCTAAACCCTCTCCCTAATCCTAAACCTAATTTTAGCCTGTCCTTAATGCTAACCCTAAACCTAACCCAAACCATATTTCAAAACCTAACCCTAAACCTAACATTAAACCTATCCCTTAACCTAAACGTAAACCTAACCCAAACCCTAACCTTGTTCCTAACCCTAACCCAGTCCCTAACCCTAACTCTGTCCCTAAACTTAACTTGAACCTTGACCCTAACCCTAACCCTAAACACGGTCCCTAACCCTAACATTAACCATAACCTTAAACATAACCCTATCTCTAACCCTATCGTTGTCGCTAACCCTAACCCTAACCCTGTCTCTAACCCTAACACTAACAGTGTCTTTAACCTTAACCTGAATTCTGTCCGTAACCCTAACCCTAACCCTGTCTCAAACCCTAACCCTAAACCTGTGCCTAATCCTAACCCTAACCCTGTTGCTAACCCTAACATTGTTTCTACCCTAATCCTAATTCTGTCTCTAAACTTAACCCTGTCACTAACCCTAAACCTATCTCTTTCCCTAACCCTAACACTAACAATTTCTAACTCTAATTCTAACCATAACCCAGTAACTAACCTTAAACCTAACCGAACCCTAACTCTAATCCTGTCCCTACCCCTGACCCTAACCCTGTCCCTAATCCTAACCCAAACCCTGTTTCTAACCCTAATCTGAACAGTGTCTTTAACCCTAATTTTAACCCTAACCCTGTCCCACACCCAAACCCTAACCTGGTCCCTAAGCCAATCCCTAACCCTGTTTCTAATTCTACACTAACACTGTCTTTAACCCTAAATATAAACCTAATTTTGTCCATTACACTAACCTTAACCCTGTTTCTAACCCTGACTCTACCCCTAACCCTGTCCCTAATTTTTATCCTAACAGTGTCCCTAACCCTAACCCTAATCCTTTTCCTAACCCAAACCCTAACCCTAAACCTAAACCTAACCCTAAACCTGTCCCTAACCCTAATTCTAA